>NC_059298.1:14309105-14319105 GCF_017591435.1 Portunus trituberculatus
GTACCTTCTATCTCATAGCCCACTCGATAGGAAACCGTTGCCCCGAGTGAGGAAGCCCAACCTACACTCGGACCGTGGACAGGATTCGAACCCGTGCGCTTGGAGACCTTTCGGTCCCCCAAAGCACGCATGGTTCCACTGTACTACGGCGGCCCTACATTTGATGACTGTTCTTAATTAGCATGTGTTTTATTAGTATTTTGAAGTGTTAGGAATGTTTGACTGATAACGTGGTGTGTCGAGAGTGGAGTGGTAAATATAATAGGGCGTCACTTCTCTCATCATCTTTTATCAAGGAAACCGTGAGGGATGGACCGGCATTATACGCGTAACATGTAACATGTATTGAAGTGGCAACCTTGTCCGGGATAGCTGATCAGACTTGGCGTGGTTCAGACCTGTTATTATTGTTTTTACACAAAATTGGAAATATTTGAATAGGATAGTATTGTTAATAGTGGTTTGCTGTGCTGGTGGTTGGTCGTTGATTGTGCCGCGTGTAGCTTGGATGATTATAACATCGAGGGATGGCTGACAGAATCTAGGGATCGAGTAGTTGAAGTTTGATTGTTACCGGTGTCTGGTTAGGCTCACTACATACACAATCCAATGAGGATAACCAAAAGATAAAAGTGAACATGTATAGTGCCGGTAGTAATTGTTGGTGATGGTACAACAATGTTCATTGCATTTCATAAGTTATTGGTAAGTATTAGAACAGCAATAATTATGCCTTATCTTTCAATATTTCCTTCATATTCGTCGTAACAAGAAGATTGAATGACTCACACCTAACAGACATTAATATCACTGTCTCGTTACGCTGTTACGGTAGGTTACTCATGTCTACCTGTGATCCATATCTATCTACACTATCTGTCCATCTTTCATATCACGTTGTTTGATGGAATTTACTGTTCGAAAAGAAAGGACGTAGTTACCCTTAGTAGCACATATCCTCATCACCTGACTTGCCTTGCCATGCCACAGCTGCTGGTGGGGAGGGTGCTAACCTGAACCTCGCGGACAAGGACGGGGACACACCCTTGCACAAAGCGCTGCGTCACCACACCCTCTCACAGCTTCGCCAGCTCCAGGACATGCAGGATGTGGGCAAGGTGAGTGACACGGAACGGGAATGCGAGGATAGGGATGAGAGACGCACATAATCGTAGGGAATGGGGTGGTGACAGGAGAGGGTGTGAAGAAATTAGGAGGATAGGGAAAAGACCGAAGCATGACGGGAAGAGTTTAGTAGAAATTGAGATACTTTAAACTCAGGATGAAAGGGAACGCCTGATAACGTACATTAATCTCATAATTCATTAGCAAGGCAGCATTCTTGAAGCGTCAGAATAGTAGCAATATCAACCACTCGTTAACTATCTACTCTTAGTAATCGGGTGACTACTACTATACTATCTTCACATCCGCTCTGCTTCACTGAGGATCGAAACACTGTTCAGTCACCGCTCACCCGTTAACCAAACCTTATGTTACTGATATCGTCTTAATTATACAAGTCTTCTCTGACGCAGAATTCAGCGTCTATTGGCACAGTGAATAACAGTAACAACAATGGTAAATTTTCGTTGTCTCTTTGTCATTCACTCGCTCACCGAAACAGTTGATCACTGGTTTTGTAATCTTGCTCATCATTCTCTGGAACTTCCTCTTATGGTACGGTGTTCACTGTTCAGTAACTAAGAAGGTACGAGGAAGGAGGGAGGTGTGTCCTTGACCATCATTTCCACCATTTTGAAGCAGATACTCGAGATCATGAGTAAGTTTGAAGGATTTGCATGAAGACGACTTCTCGGCAATAGATAAACTTTATAAGGAATCCGTTCTCTAAACAGCCACGTATTATAAGAAGGTGATACCTGTGAGGGCCCTAGTGCAAGTGATGTGTGAAGTAGAGTCTGCAGCGTGGCGGGACGGCATAGCTCCACCACGATACAAGGAGGTGTGTGTGACAGTTACTGGGGCGTAGCACTGTAGTAAGGCAATGGAATGACTGAAGTGTGGTCGTAACAAGATCTATGTTCGGGTTGATTGTGGTGATTTGATTATTCTCATCCATAACTTTTCTTTCTTTTTTGAGGCAATGAGTAGTACTAAATTTGCTCTCAATACTAAGTTTGCTCTACCCGCATCATAAATTTCACATCAGAAGACAGGCATTTATGGACTCCCTGCATGATCTGTTTACTTCCTAAAGGGTTGGTTGCCCACGAAAAGACATGAAATGGAGAAGCACAGAATGGTATCATCAGCGCAGGAGTGAATGATAAGAAGTTTTGTTTAGAGATCATTGATGAATAACAAGAAAAAGTTGGTGACAGGACAAAATCTTATCATAGCGGAAAGGTTACTTGAGAAGGTTAGAAGCCGTAGGAGTGTAATCAAAGTTTTGCCCCGAATTCCCTAAGGCAACAGCAAAAGTTTCATCAAAATGCCTAATAGAGGATGAATAAGATTCAGTAGGGAAAGCTGAAAGATTACCTATGCTAACTCAAAGAATAACATTACCAAGCTTCATTTACATACTGTACTAGATATGACAATACATAGCTGCTGTTGGCATCCCCTAGGAGTCTCGCTGCTACTATAGCCTATAGCACCTGTAGGTCTACTTGAAGAGTATGGAAAGCGCTGTCCATCTTCCACCCATCAGCGGCGCAGGCAATTTTATTTATAGTGGTACTCGTATTAGGGTCCATATCACCACCCAAGCACATCTTTGGTGTAAGGCAATTGCACCTCCACCTAGAACCTGGGTTATCATGGTGACATGTAGGTGACTTTAAACCACTCCACAAATGAAAGAGTTTCAAGACGGCACGTGGTGGGATTTGAACCTATGCATGGACGTCTGCCTGATCCCATGCTCACCACCTTATCCACTATGCCCAAACATTCTATGTACTACAAACATCTATATCAGCCTTTTGGCTGTCTATGCAACACTATCATCCTTTTTGACCAAGAACTTGTTTGCATAAACATTGTAAAGATTTCTTTTGCAGACCTTTATTTGCCAGATTACAGATTAACTTGTTGAGGTCAGGAAGTTGAGAATGACAAATCCTGGACACTTCTGGAGCTATTGAGTAGCATTGAAAAGTTATATGTCTAGAATCAGTATTGTGTGGTAAAATCCATGTAGGGAAGTGAAAAGAAAGCACATAATTTGCCATTTCTTAGCACTTGTGGCTTGTTTTTATTTGACTGCACAATTTAATAACATCAAAGGTGAAAAATCAATTTAATTATGCCAAAAGTGGCACAGTACAGAGCCATAGTTTTGTTGTCTTCTTTCCTTAAAAGGCTTAATGTAAATGTCTGATCAGAAGGAAAATGTATACACATGTTAAATACTGACATGTGACAATGTCAAATGAAATGCATCAATCTGAAATAGGCAGCAGATTTAAAATAGTAGTATTTTTGTATTGGAGTAACAAATTTAAAGGAATTTGGAAGAGACACATTTTAAGAATGGTAAAAAAAAAAAAAAATAAATAAATAAAATGTGTGTGTGTGTGTATATATATATATATATATATATATATATATATATATATATATATATATATATATATATATATATATATATACAAATAAATAAAATGAAAATAGAAATAAATAAATGAAATAGAATAAAATAAAACAATCATATATATACTCAGCTGCATGAAACATTTTGATTTCCCATTGTGTTTCCCTGTACACAACACACACAAGCAAGGAATCGGAGGGGATAGGTTGCTCCCAGATATCACTTGTGTATCTTACAAAATAACATCACTGCCAAATTGAGGTTTAGTTGCATCCCTTGTTTCATCATGAAAAACAAGATTTTCTATCTTCTGGGATTTGAGCTCGCCAGATTCTAAAGTTGTTGCAACCAAACCCTAGTTGACTGACATATAATATATACAAATAACATCTTATAAAAAGCATATGGTAGATGTCATCCTAAGGTAGTTCATTGTCGTGATTTTTTTTGGCTGTATCTTAAAAGTAATCTACATGCCATTTTAATTATCAACCAAAGGAGGTGTATGATTAATGTTTTATATGATAGTGTATGGTATGTCTTGCAAACATACAGAAAGCCTCGTTCAGTGTGTTGCAGGTCAGCCTTCTGGCTTGTGTTGTCATCCTAACATTATTATGATTAAGATACTAATATATATGAGCTCATGTAAAGCATTTGTTCTATATACAGCTTGATTCAGGTAATAGTTGGGTATGGAAGAAAAATTTAATCTTAATTGGTTAGTGGAAGTAGAGTAATAGACATGCTTGTTGTCTGTTGCACTGATGCCTCAACTGCCTAGTGGGATTAGTAGGAAGGGAATGTGCTCCTTATAAGCTTCCTGCAAATTTTGTTTGCATTATGTGATGAGACAAGCTACAATGAAAGATTGTTATGCTTTCATCAGTGGTATTCTAAGTTTTGCATGTTAAGTTTAATGATTTAATGCTGCAGTAGTGCAGTGTTTTACCATGGCATTATTAGGCTGCCACAGAATGCTTGCAAATTGTTGGTATAGTTGTGTATACCACAAACTTGGAACACTAGTCAAACCTGTGCATACTTTTATTATTGCTACCCATCTGATGGTAATTAATAAATTTATTTAGAATTTTTTTTGTAGAAGCAAGAACAAAGACAAATGATTAAATAGAGTCCATTTTAATTTGCTCATGCCCTTGTATGTAAATAAGATGTATGCGCTAGTGTTATAATTGGTGTTGTCTTTGGTGCTGAAAAATTGTAAATATACAGTCAATCCTACAAGAACTTCTTAAAGATAACTTTAGATACAGGAAGACTGTAAGGCTGTAACAGTAGCTACTATTGAATTTTATGAGTTAACTAGATAACTGGAGTAGAAAAGTAGAGAGTAATGTGTGGTATTGTATGAGAAGCATGAATATCCTGAGATGGAAATAGATTATTTAAGTGCAAGTGTAGAAATTAAAGGGATATAAGAATGAAGGCCTCTGTATAGAGAAAATAGATATGGAATCAATGGAAAGGTTGAAAATGAGGTGCAGCTTGGATAAAGGGATGTTTTGGAGAGGATATCTTTAGAGCACCTGTGTCTTAACCATCCTGAGTGTTGGACTGTTGAGAGGGAAGAGATTACAGTGAATGTCAGTTTATTTATCATGCCTCTTTATTCTCAGGGTGTGGCAGAAATGTAAATCATGCAGAGAAGAATCCCTAAGTGCTTCCAGCCAAGGATGTTGTAATGGTAGGTCTCCACTGAGGCAAGTGTGTTTGGCAGCATTGTTATTCCAAACTGAATGGTTTTGATCACAAGAAGAAGGGCTTGGCTGAAATCACTGGTATGCGAGATCAAGCAATAGTGGTGAGTGTTGTCATCCACTTGGTCAAATTCTTTAAACATATCTAATATATATAAGTATAAGGTTCCAACACTCTTACATAGTTTCTCCTGCCATGTAAATATTTTGTTGGCAACACCTCTTTCATGACAATGTTGTATATACAACCTGCCAAGTGAGTTGGAAGATTAAGAGCATGTTTACTGACTAAAAACTAGGCTTTGTAAATATCAAATGGCTTTAGTAACAATCTCCAGGCATGGAATTTAAATTTAGATCATGCATTTCCTGTAGCCTATAATTTCTTTCCCTGAAGTGCAATCTGAGATAAAACATCAGCAGACAATTAAGGGCAGTAGCATTTTATCAGTTTAAAAGTTAACAAGAAGGTAACATTACAGTCCTTAACTTTAATACACAAATGTCTTCACACACACACACACACACACACACACACACACACACACACACACACACACACACACACACACACACACACACAACAACAATATTTTTTGGTTAAAAAAGCACTAACACTGTACACAAGTCTTAAGGATTTTACAAAACAAGATATAAACAGCATGACAAATTGTATTAAATTGCAATAAGCATTACAGCGTCTCCTAGGCTGGACACATGTTCTAGCAGCGAGTCACGATGCTGCTGCTACACACACATCACCATCAAACATGCAACAAGGGTAAGGTGTTGCCATAAATCATAGTATGAATCTCTGAACTGTAAATATTTTCTAGTCTATATTTTGCAGGACTCATTTTTCTATTTTACACTGCATGACACTTCAACTGCCATGGTGTTTATTTAGATGCAAATATTAAACATATTGTCTGACATGTTTAAAATTCCTGTTCTGAAAATATTTAGCAGGAACAAGCATAACATCAATTTCATGATAAGAAGAGATTCATTCTTAGTAATATTCAAATTCAACTATTTACTGCATGGGAAGGAAGGCATGTATGTACACACAATTCCTTCACAGAATCAATGTTTCACGTTTCACATGCACACAAAAGAGATGAACCATCTCACTTTGTATATATGAATTCATAGCTTCTGGAAATTATATTAGTTCTAATATATGTGATGTGGATCTGTGTGCATGTGTGTTATCTGTTATTGTGAAAAAAAATATAACAGCCATTAGCAACCAAGTTTAATAATACTGAATAATAAAAAGTTGTAATTCATCTCCAGGAGTGAAGCCTCAGTATTGACCAGTTAAAAGTATGGACTCCAGTTCACAAGAACAATCTGAACTGGCTTGGTGTACACAGCTTATTGAACTGCAGTTTGTTGAACTGCAGTTATATCTCGCATCTATTTATTGAGTAAAGTCAGGCATATATATATATATACTATATTTATGAATAAAGCTGCACAATGTCCCATTTTTGTAGGAAAGTGGCTGAGTTGTAGTACGTCAAAGCTTTGCAAATAAAATGCATCCCAATACTTCTGTTTGGAACTGCCTGGTATATATATATATATAATAGCTGTGAAGACAGCTGTAGCACACTTCGTCACAAGCCACAATTCACCATAAAGCAAGATGGTTAAATTATTAACTTCTTATACACATGCTTATATATTTAAAGAAGTAATAAGACTCCAGACTCCATTTAAATAAGACTCCAGACTCCATTTAATTGTCAGGCAGCAGGCAGTACACTGTTAAAACCAAGTGATTCTAAACTCTCTGCAATGACATAAAAAATCACTGAACAAGTTTCAAGCATTCTGGAGTGTGATCTTTGGAATGATCTTCACTGCATCTTAGTCATTGTGTCTCAGTCTTTGCCGAGACCAGTATTCAGGCTCAGAACACTAAGATCCTCTTTTCTACAGGCTTGCGGCAGATGGGACACTCGTGCATGCGGTCCCCACACATCTGGCAGGTGCCGTGACCACAGAGGAATATCATGTTCTTCAGACGGTCAAGACACACTGGGCACATCGTCTGAGGATAAACGGAAATGAAAATAGTAAGTATGGAAGCTACTGTTGACAAATAATATATTTTGAATATATTTTGAGTATTTCGTCGGGTCTGTTTGATAAACTATCCAACCATATGTTCTTCATTACTTATAACACATTCCCTGCTATACAACCCAACAGTGGGTTGTACAAGAGTTTTCACATATTTTAATCTTACTGGATTATAAGTAACACATTTCCTGCTATATTTATTTATTTATAAATAAACATTAGTAAAGAATATCTGCTATAAAAATTAACTGAAAAATACTTTTATTTTCTAATACATGTAAGAAAACTATTATGTTGCATTTTTCCTTTAGAAGAACATAAAACTTTTCTATAACAAATAATCCAAACTGAGATATCACTTTTGGACTTTCCTTGATAAGCTTCAATAATTTTATTTATTGATCTTTTCATAATTTCATAATTTTTCTGGTATCATCTTTATTATCTATATATCTCTTCTGTTGAACTAAGTTGACCATAAAACCATGTAGCATTAATTTTCTAAATATGCAAAGCAAAGAGACAAAAATATATACACAAATTTAGGAAAGGAAAAATATAGTACAGTATAGAGATGCACTGAATATCTACAAATAAAGTATGTCCACTGGTGGATTGTATTGCAGAGAAATAATAGATTTTTCACGGTATGCGATGTGACCCACCGGTGTGTAAACACTTTCAGATTGCCAGCTCATTTGGGTGTTCTCCCAGACAACACACTGCTTTTTTTTGCTTTGCTAGCTTGACCAAAACTGATGATGTGACGACAATTTATTTTTATATCGCAGTGTGGGAGAGCTCGCCGTGCTGGCAATCGTAGAAAAATTGTTAATATTTACCTCCTAAAGCACACTTACATAGATAAAGGTACTCATGATGTAGATATACTCACTTGTTCCTTAATGTCATGCAGCTGCTGCTGGAGCTTCTGGAGGTCAGCAGAAGACATGTCCCGGGAGCCATTGTTCATGAGAGGGCCAGTGGGGCCAGGCACTGATACACCAGCTGTTCCTGATCCAGACACTGCCAAATGACCTGCAGTAGTATTGTTGTTGCTTCCGGAAGCACTGGTGCCAGCGCCAGCTGCTACACTACTATTACCAGCACTGGCCCCACCACTGCTGCTGCTGCTGCCACCACTGTTGCTGTTGTTGTTGGTATGAATGACCCCAGGCAGGTTGGAAGCTGGAGCTGCAGATTTGAATATAGAGGATTAGGCCCTTTAAAGTGTAGTAATAATTTGCATTATATCCACCTTATGGGTGGATATAAAGGAACGATCACAATCAATAGTAATAGCTTTAGTGTACAAGCCACAGAATGCTACAAATGAAATCAACTTCTTACTACGGGAGGAAATAGAGCAGCCAGGTACAGTCAGGTATTTGTGGTGGATGATTTTAATATTAGGAATATTGACTGGAGCTTGATAGTGGGCAACAGTGAAGCATAATGATCTAGATTTGGTTCTGACAAACAAGGAGGAAGCAGGAGGAGGAGGAGGAGGAATACATAGGAAAGACGAGTGACAGGAGGCCTTGCGACCTATAACGAGGTCACTCGTTTACTAAACTACACGTACAGAAGCTACATACTTAGTAGGAGGTAAGGATAGAACAGATGAAGCTCCTCCCCACCCACCAATCCCTCCGGCGTCACCCGGCAAGAAATAAGACGAAAAATACACCCCGACTGCTGAGAAGGACAATCGGGGAAATTTATACAGGAAAGATGGGAAAAAAAAGAGAGTACTAATGGAACTACTACTATCGCTAAGAAAAAGAGGTATCTAGTGTAACTACTACTATCGCTAAAAGGAAAGAAAAAAAAAAATTTTCGGAAACCATTTTCTTTATAAAACTTGTCTAATTTACTTTTGAACGTAGCTACCGTGTTAACTTGGACGACGGACGCTGGCAGCTTGTTCCAGTGTTCAACTATTCTTACGTTAAAAAAGTTTCTTCGCAAATCAGTATTAAATCGCTGTCCTTTAAGCTTCAAGCCGTTATTTCTCGTTACTGATTGCGAAAGCTCAAAAAGATTTTCATAATCGATCTTATCTATATTCTTAAGTATTTTAAACGTTTGAATGAGGTCACCTCGGATGCGACGATCTCTGAGGAAGAACATGTCTAGTCTTTTGAGACGTTCTTCATTTATGACAGGCCACGTATTCCGGGGATTAGTTTCGTTGCCCGTCTTTGAACGCTCTCTAATTTATTAATGTCTTTTTGATAACATGGAGACCAGAACTGAACCGCGAATTCCAAATGTGGTCTCACTAATGAGAGGGAGGGAGGAAGGGGAGGAGGAGGAAGGAGGGGAGGAGGGAGGAGAGGAGGAGGAGGAGGAGGGAGGGAGGAGGGGAGGAGGAGGGAGGGGAGGAGGAGGAGGAGGAGGAGGGAGGAGGAGGAGGAGGGAGGAGGAGGAGGAGGAGGAGAGGAGGAGGAGGAGGAGGAGGAGGAGGAGGAGGAGGAGGAGGAGGAGGAGGAGGAGGAGGAGGAGGAGGAGAGGAGGAGGAGAGGGAGGAGGAGGAGGAGGAGGAGGAGGAGGAGGAGGAGGAGGAGGAGGAGGGAGAGGAGAGGAGAGAGGAGGAGGAGGAGGAGGAGGAGGAGGAGGA
>NC_059298.1:14321605-14331605 GCF_017591435.1 Portunus trituberculatus
CTATTAAAGAAAAAGTGCTTTGCCTCGTGGGTTTTAAAGCGTTTTGGTGTAATTTTAAATCCATTATTCCTTGTTATGGTGGAATGATCAATAGTAAAATATTTATTGACATCAAGGTTGTTGTATCCCTGAAAAATTTTGAAAACTTCGATTAGGTCTCCTCTTATCCTGCGCTTTGTTAAGCTGAATAAATTTAATGCTTCCAGTCGTTCCTCATACGGCTTGTTTCTCAATCTCGGAATCATCTTGGTCACTCTACGCTGGATCCTTTCCAGTTTTTCAATGTCTTTTCTGTAATATGGTGACCAGAACTGCACACAGTATTCAAGCTGAGGACGCACCAATGAGTTATATAAAGTAAGGATAACTTTTTCTGATTTAAATTCAAAGGTTCTTCCAATGAACCCAACTAATTTATTTGCATTCTTTACTGCTTCTGTGCAGTGTTTGCTCGGCTTGAGATCTTTAGACACCACAACACCAAGATCTTTTTCATTCTCAGCACTTTCCAGAGGTACATTACTCATTACGTATTTTGCTTGTACATTGTTACTTCCAATGTGTAGGACTTTACACTTTTCTATATTGAATTTCATTTGCCATTTTTCTGCCCAGCGTGTCAGTTTATTTAAGTCACACTGTAGTTCTTGCCATTGTGACGTTGATGTAACTTTGCTCATTATTTTGGTGTCGTCCGCGAATTTGCTTATTTTACAAGTGATTCCTTCATCAATATCATTAATATAAACAATGAAAAGAACTGGTCCTAATACAGAGCCTTGAGGAACACCACTTTTCACATTGTGCCACTCTGATTCTTTTCCATTTATAACAACACGTTGCTTTCTGTCAGAGAGCCAGTCTTCCAGCCATTTCAGGGTATTTCCAGCTATGCCGTGAGCTTTTACTTTGCTGATTAGCCTCTTGTGAGGGACAGTGTCGAAAGCTTTCTGGAAATCAAGATAAATAACATCCACTGCTTTTGTCTCGTCATACGAGTTAAAAACTTCATAAAAGAAGTCTAGTAGGTTTGTTAAGCAGGATCTCTTGTTTCTGAAACCATGTTGTGAATCCTTCATGATCTTATTTTCTTCTAAAAATTTGACAATCTTATCTCTGATTATCGTTTCCATCAGCTTGCACACTACTGAAGTAAGGCTGATTGGTCTGTAATTAGCTGGGAGTGATTTATTTCCTTTCTTGAAAATGGGCGTGACATTTGCTAGCTTCCACTCCTGGGGACTTTCCTGCTTGTAAAGTTTTATTGAATATAATCGTGAGTGGTTTCACGAGCTCATTTTTCGCTTCTTTGAGAAGCCTGGGTGATATCTTGTCTGGTCCAGGCGTTTTGTTTACGTTCATGCTGTTCATGACTGTGAGGATTTCATTTTCTGTAACTATGAAGTCAGGCAGTGTTTTGCCTTGTGCCTGAGGCTCTGGCATGGGCAGACTATTTTGGACATCTTCAGTCGTGAAGACTGTTGAGAAGAATCTATTTAGGACGTTTGCCATTTCAACTTCGTTATCTATTTGGTTTCCGTTTTCTGTTATGAGTGGACCAATTGTTGAGGCTAAGACTCTTTTGGATTTTACATAACTGTGAAATTCCTTTGGGTTGGTTTTACAGGAGTTTGCGATCTGAGCTTCTACAGATTTTTGCTGCTTTTATCAACTTTTTGCTTTTCTACGCAATCTGTCATGCTCTAATTTATCATTATTATGCTGTGTTAATTTGTATTTGTTGTATGCTTCTTTCTTTGCTAGAAGACAGCTTTTAATTTCATTATTCCACCATTTCGGTTTGGTGTTTAGTATTTTCCTTCTGTTTCTTAGTGGTATACACATCTTAGCTGTATCATTTATCTTTTCAGCAAACACCTCCCATGTCTTATCTACATCTGGTGTTTCCAGCAGTATATTCCAGTCAATGGATGCAAGCTGCATACGGAGTCTTGTGTAGTTTGCACGCCGATAGTCTGGCACTTTTTCTTTACTTTCATTCACTTTTCCTTTGTCAAAGTTTATGGTGAATTTTAAGGTGCGATGATCGCTGGAACTGAATTCTGGTTGAATAGGGAGAGAGAGAGAGAGAGAGAGAGAGAGAGAGAGAGAGAGAGAGAGAGAGAGAGAGAGAGAGAGAGAGAGAGAGAGAGAGAGAGAGAGAGAGAGAGAGAGAGAGAGAGAGAGAGAGAGAGAGAGAGAGAGAGACTGACTGACTGACTGACTAAATAATGGTGTACAGAAAGTTGAGAGAGAGGAGGCATGAAAGTGAGGAGGCTAAGAGTGAATGTGAGTTTGGTACTTGAATGCTTTACCTTGACCTCCGCAACACACAATGAAGGGAATCTGCTTCTCAATAACACCTCTACACTGTACACACTTCTTCATGAGGGAAGCACAGTTGTCACAGGCACACATGTGGCCACATGGCTGGAAGAGCACAGTTGCTTGCTTGTCTGAACACACCACACACTCTTCAATCTGCGGAACAATACGGGGATCATACACACGTTGTGAACAAGCACACTTCAGTCTGCACAACAATATAGGCACTCTGCCACACATCTTTCCACCCAGTCCTTTCAAATTCATTGGATATCTATGGAACAGAAGTTGGATGTGTTAGGATGAAGTGAAACATACAAAGAAACGCAAAGAATCAGCAAGATACGTCATCTTAATAATGGACACAACAGCTGCATGTTCCAGGAGGTGTTGAAATGCATGATTTACCTTAGTTCTGGACTGGACCGGTTCTTTACACATAAGACATTTCTTTACTCTTGGAGAACATATAGAGCAAGTGGCAATGTGACCGCAGGGACCAAACAGGGTGTCCCGCTTAGTGTCTGAGCAGACCATGCACTCCTCCAGGCTCTCTTCAGGGCACACCTCAAGGGCTCCCATGTCCCCAGATCTATGGATAAGAACAGGAGTTAATATGTCAGTCTGAGTGAAAAAAAAGTAAAATTGTAATGCTGCAATGCAAAATTACTAATGTTTTATGTAAAAAGATTTTTGTAGTTGAAAGAGAGCTAGTCTGTGTATTAATCTATAATGACTACCTACTTATGAATATATGATAAAGAAAACAACTTCCACAGACGTAATAATGAATTTGTATTCCTATTGATCAAATTTTTATCTTATAAAATTACTTGTTGCACAGGACTCCAAAAACATTGAATATACAGTTACCATATGAAGCATCATTTACCAAAAAGGAAGCAATTAGTCTAATGTGAACTGCAAGTTTTAAATTAGCAATCATGATGCTAAGAGTAAAGAGAATAGCACTGAAAATCACGGCAAGATATTTGTTACCATCTCAATACCTAAAAAGGTTGACAAGTGTTCAATCTGACCTAGTCCCTGCCAACACTCACACAGACTTGTCCTTATAACACTTGGTGAGGGCCTTGCACAAGTTAGGATCTGGGCACAGGTCAAGGGGTGTCTGTCCTTTCTTATTCTTAATGTTGAGGTCAGCACCGTGGGCAGCCAGCAAACAGGCAATGGAGGCGGGACTCTTCTTATCCACCCCTTGCGTCCCCAGACCCATCAGCAGCTGAGGAGACTTCAAGAGCACAAGTTTAAATATTTTTCTCATTATTAGAGTGTGTTCTTTACATAAACAAGAACCCTCATAAATAGTTATAGTCTTGGGGGAGGGGGTCTAGGAGGGAGCAGCCCCCCACCTGCTACAAGACGTTTAGGTTAGGCTTGGTTAAGTTAGGGTAAAGACCCTTGGGGGGGATCTGAGGGGAGCAGCCCCCTCCAGGTAGTTTAGGCTAAGGAGCTCCATAGACTATTTTTGGAAGGCAAATTTTGCTAAATTTTGTTTCTTTCCCCACCAAAACTCCCGATTCCTCACGTGCCCCCAAGCTTGCTGGGGGTGAGGGGGGCTATTTAAAAATACTTAAGGAGACAGTGTTGGTAAGATATACCCTTTAATCTCTTGTTTGTCTAAAGTCTTTGAATCTATCCTCAATAGGAAGATTCTTCAAACTTGTCACTTCACAATCTTCTATCTGATCGCCAGTATGGCTTCCGTTAGGGCCGCTCTACTGGTGATCTTCTGACTTTCTTTACGGAGTCTTGGTCATCCTCTTTTAGATATTTTGGTGAAACCTTTGCTGTTGCCTTTACATTTTTTATCCTTCTCTCTGCAGCTTTATCTCAAGTTTCCTCTCTGACCGTTCTATTGCTGTTGTGGTAGACGACCACTGCTGTTCTCCTAAACCTAACAACAGTGGTGTGCCTCAAGAGTTCTGTCTTGTCATCCACTCTCTTCCTATTATTTATCAATGATCTAAACCAAAATTCTTGCCCTATCCACTTCTACGCTGATGATACCACCCTATACTTTTCAGAGACGACCAAACCTTCAGGAAGTCAACAGTTCTAAGATTTCTGATTAGGGCAGAGAAAAACTTTGTAATGTTCAGTGTCTCAAAATCTCAATTCCTCCATCTATCAACTCAACACAACCTTCCAGGCTTCATCTTTAATGTCTCCCTCTTCTGCACTGAATATATATCCGCGGCCTATCTTTTACTTATAATCTAAACTGAAAACTTCACATCGCATCTCTTGCTACAACAGCTTCGATAAGGTTACGCATTCCGAGGCGTCTGTCAGTTTTTCTCATCACCCCTCCCCTACCCTCCCCTAACTAACTCTGTACAATGGCCTTATCCCCCGTGTATGAAGTACTCTTCGCTTCCACTCAGTATTATTAGATTGAGTTGAATCAAAAGCTCTCGTCATATATATATATATATATATATATATATATATATATATATATATATATATATATATATATATATATATATATATATATATAAAAGTTAAGGATGAGAGTAACCAAACCACCGCAACTAACACTGACATAGTTCCTGAAACGAAGACAAACATTTAAGTCACTTCAACCTTACTACGCTACCACAACCTTCCATACTCCATCTCATGTCCTAGTAACACAGTACTGTGTGGACAGTACTACCTGTCTGTAGCACGGCGAGGCGCTGCATCACTTTCACTCACAGATAATACCTTCGAGTTTGCAGAGCGGATTCCTGACTCTATTGCGGAGAAGTCTTCATGCAAATCCTTCAAACTTACTCATGATCTCGAGTATCTGCCTCAAAATGGTGGAAATGATGGTCAAGGACACACCTCCCCTCCTTCCTCGTACCTTCTTAGTTACTGAACAGTGAACACCGTACCATAAGAGGAAGTTCCAGAGAATGATGAGCAAGATTCAAAAACCAGTGATCAACTGTTTCGGTGAGCGAGTGAATGACAAAGAGACAACGAAAATTTACCATTGTTGTTACTGTTATTCACTGTGCCAATAGACGCTGAATTCTGCGTCAGAGAAGACTTGTATAATTAAGACGATATCAGTAACATAAGGTTTGGTTAACGGGTGAGCGGTGACTGAACAGTGTTTCGATCCTCAGTGAAGCAGAGCGGATGTGAAGATAGTATAGTAGTAGTCACCCGATTACTAAGAGTAGATAGTTAACGAGTGGTTGATATTGCTACTATTCTGACGCTTCAAGAATGCTGCCTTGCTAATGAATTATGAGATTAATGTACGTTATCAGGCGTTCCCTTTCATCCTGAGGGTAAAAGTACAGAATAGGATCTCCCCCTTCTCCAACATCCCCCCCCCCCTAACCTGCCCCAGCAAGCTGGGTTTTAGGGGGGAAGCCAAAAGAGGCGAGATATGCCGATCCGGAAAAAAAATCTAAGGACAAAAATAGCTGTTTATAAGGAAAAATTTGGAAAATGTAAAAATTCATGGATAATTTTCGCTGAAATTATCCTAACATAACATAATAACCTGCTAGCCGAGGGCTACGCTCCCCAGGTTCCCCCTAAACTATCCTAACCTAACCTAACCATCCACCTAACTTTACCAGAAAAAAAATGGAAAATGAAAAAATTCATGGACAATTTTCGCTGAAATTATCCTAACCTAACATAACTTGTTAGCAGGGGGCCTGTGCCCCCCGGACACCCCCAAACTATCCTAACCTAATCTAACCCAACCACGAACACTAACCCAACCTAACCAAAATGCAGACACTAACTAAAAGTACCAAAAACCAAATAGCCAAAACCGGTATTGACTGATCATTGTGGACTTAGATTTTGCAGGCAACGGAATATCAATTTAATTACTATGGCCTTACAAAAGCCGTCCCACATTAAAAACACCACAGACATGTTGTATAGTAAGTATTCTATCACCTTGCATGGTTGTTTCAATGATTAGAAAGGAGATGCCATTCTTGACTTTTTCCCATTACCGTTCCGTGTCACTCACCTTGCCCACATCCTGCATGTCCTGGAGCTGGCGAAGCTGTGAGAGGGTGTGGTGACGCAGCGCCTCGTGCAAGGGTGTGTCCCCATCCTTGTCCGCGAGGTTCAGGTTAGCGCCCTCCCGCACCAGCAGCTGCGGCATGGAAAGGCAAGTCAGGTGATGAGGAGATGTGCTACTAAGGGTGATTACGTCGTGGGAATAAGTCAATTAAGAAGGGAATTTAAGGATTCATATCTGTCATATTATGGCTCGTATTCAGAAACGCTTCGCTTTTTCGACTATTTTCAAATGGGGACATAAATGATTAGCCGGGTTCTCATGAATGTTTTATCATTTTAATAAAATACAAATCACGCTATTCTCTCACTGACACAGTAAAAAACCCCCGCTGTGTAGCTTCAACTCGAGCTTTGCAAAACTGTGGAGGAACAAGGCAGGATATGGTTTAATGAGCTGCAGTGAGGAAATTCGCTCATTAACACTTAACTGTTCTGCATGCCGTTCTTCGTTAGCCTGCCTAGCATTGTGAAAAAAGTTTGCAAGACGACACACAAACAATCAAAACAATAAAGAGTGAAAATTGACATTTACTTTTGTCTTCTTTATGCTACAGATACCAATATAAGAACTTAGTACAAAAATGGTATCTGACAGGTTATTGTACTGAAGGAGAAACTCTATCTACCAGTGAAGGGCTGAACTGAGAAAGTGAATCTGTAAGGAATCATACCTATTACTACAACGGACGACTCTTTTACCAAGCGTTTAACCAATCATTCAGTCATTAGAACTACCGTAGCTAACTAAGGAGGTGAGTCTTAAGGAGTCATTCCCGTTTCACTATAATGGAAAAAAAAAAGCACACTTTAAATACAAGTACACAAGAATATAAGGAGATTAAATGATTAGAACACTTCAAGCTTAGCACCTGCCATCACTATTCACAGATTCATCATGAGGTAATTAGTAAGAGCGAAATGATACACCATTGAATTGACTTACTACTTGCTGATTGACTGACTGGAAGATAACTGGATAGCACTAATGACACAATGACTACATATCACCTGTCACTAACAGACTGGCTACCTCACAGATGCCAGGACATCATACAGCCATAGCCCATCCTCCTCTGCCTCCTGTACACCTCCCCCTCACCTCATCCAACCACTCCACTCACCGCCTGCCTGCCCTCATCACCCACACGCCCACTCACCCTCACAATCTGGGTGTGGTGCCTCTCCACTGCCAGATGAAGAGGCGTCTGCAAGTTCACGTTCTGTAGGTCCATGTTGGCTCGACCTTGATGAACCAGAAGCTCCGCCACCTGTATGCACACACGCACACACACACACACACACACACACACACACACACACACACACACACACACACACAGGTTAGTCAGCTAGGAAATATTATACTTCTAAACACATTCACGTAAACTGTCTATACTTTCCATTACAAAAATACTTTACGTGACTAACAGTATAATAATAATCTTTTTTTTTTTGTATCTAATATTAACTTTTTAGAATCTCATCCCCTAAAAGTTATCATTTGACGTAAAGGAAGAAGAACAAATAGCTGCTGACTTGTTGCCTCTTACGAAGCTAATCTATGAAGGACGGTTGGAAAGATTTGACTTGATTCTATAGACAGTAAAAACAATAGTAGTAGTAGTAGTAGTAGTAATATTAATAAAAATAATAATAATAATAATAATAATAATAATAATAATAATAATAATAATAATAACAATAATAATAATAATAATAATAGCGAGGCGGAGGAGAATATGGAGGCGGAGGAGATGAAGAAGGAAAACGAAGAAAAAAAAAAACTATCAAAAAGATTGAAAAAGGAAAGAGCAAAGCAGAGAGAGAGAGAGAGAGAGAGAGAGAGAGAGAGAGAGAGAGAGAGAGAGAGAGAGAGAGAGAGAGAGAGAGAGAGAGAGAGAGAGAAGGGGAAGTGAAGAAGGGAGTCAGGCAGGCAGGCAGGCAGGCGTCACACCTCCACGTGGTTGTTGAGTGCCGCTAGGTGGAGCGCCGTGTACCCGTCGTCCTTCTTCTCGTCCACCATCCACGAGCGGGGCACCTTGCTCAGTAGGATCCTCATGGCACTGCGGGGGACAGAAAGCACAACACCGTCAGGAAAGATGCTACTAATAATACAACTTATCCTCCACTCATAATACAACTATAGGTACCCATCTCATTTTCTTTATCTTTCCTCCTCCTCCTCCTCCTACTACTACTACTACTACTACTACTACTACTACTACTACTCATCTATTAGTTTCGTAATGCTGTAGAAGAGGCAGAATATCATCAGGAGAGCCACTAGTAATAATAAATCCCATACTACTTTTCCAATACACTAAGTCTTTATTATTCTTTGTTTCTCCTCCTTCTTCTTCTTTTCCTCCTCTTCCACCTGCTGCTGCTGGTATCTACGTGACGCTGCAGAAGGAGGACAACACCGTCACAGGAATTACTGTATATAAAGACTTGACTATTACTCCTCCTCCACAAACAATACTCCAGTTAATTTTCTTTCTCCTCCTTCTCCATTACTATTACTACTACTACTACTACTACTACTACTACTACTGATGGAAAAATTTGAGACAGCTCTCTCTCTCTGATAAATACTTCTTGTTTCTTTCCCACATTTTCCGTTTTCTTCCCATTCTCTCCCTTCAATGTAGGTAAAGCAAAATTAAGGTGAGAGAGAGAGAGAGAGAGAGAGAGAGAGAGAGAGAGAGAGAGAGAGAGAGAGAGAGAGAGAGAGAGAGAGAGAGAGAGAGAGAGAGAGAGAGAGAGAGAGAGAGAGTAATGGGGGGTAGGGAGACTTATGTTAGGGCATCGTGGCACTATTGTGTGAGTTGGCACGTGTGTGTGTGTGTGTGTGTGTGTGTGTGTGTGTGTGTGTGTGTGTGTGTGTGTGTGTGTGTGTGTGTGTGTGTGTGTGTGATTGCTGGAGATTCGAATATGTACTGCTACCATCACTTTTTATGACCATCAACTTGTGTGCCATCATCTCCTCCTCCTCCTCCTCCTCCTCCTCTTTTTTTTTTGCCTCCCCACGTAGTACTTCTCTTTTTATCTCCTTCTCCTCCTCCTCCTCCTCCTTCTCTTCCTCCTCCCCTATAGTGACACAGCCGGCTCGTGAGGTAACCAAAGCCGCCCCCGGGGAGGAGGAGGAGGAGGAGGAGGAGGAGGAGGAGGAGGAGGAGGAGGAGGAGGAGGAGGAGGAGGCGAGCCGGTTAGGGGAGCTGGGCACACGGAAGCCAAATCTGTCCATACAAGGCTTTGTTGGCATCCTCTTCTGACGGAGGAGGAGGAGGAGGAGGAGGAGGAGGAGGAGGAGGAGGAGGAGGAGGAGGAGGAGGAGAAAGCGAAAAGCGAGAAGAGCAGGGGAAAGACAAGGAAAAGATAAATGTCTAAGAATGGAGGAGGAAGAGATGAGGATGACAAAGAAGAAGGAAAAGAAGAAGAAGAACGGATGAAAACTGGAGAGAGAGAGAGAGAGAGAGAGAGAGAGAGAGAGAGAGAGAGAGAGAGAGAGAGAGAGAGAGAGAGAGAGAGAGAGAGAGAGAGATGACAGTTAAGACAAAGAAAACGATATATACGTTAGAAAAAAAATATATAAAAGAAAAAA
>NC_059298.1:14336605-14344105 GCF_017591435.1 Portunus trituberculatus
GCTGGTGTGTGTGTGTGTGTGTGTGTGTGTGTGTGTGTGTGTGTGTGTGTGTGTGTGTGTGTGTGTGTGTGTGTGTGTGTGTGTGTGTAACCTTTTTAATGGCATATTTTGACTATTTTTGCTGTAATGTAATGTTTCCTGTCTCCCAAAGGATGAAATAAATAAGTGAATTGAATAATTAAAATAAATACATAAATACATGAAAACAATGAAAAACAAAAACTAAGGCCATTTCCAAACTGTTCTATGGTGTTTGAAGGAAATTATGCTCTCTCTCTCTCTCTCTCTCTGTCTGTATTTGATTTGTAGTGATATTTGTACTACTACTACAACAACTACTACTACTACTACTACCATCCCCACCACTGCTACTACTACTTCTGCAACAACAACAGCAACTACTACTACTACTACTACTACTACCACTACCACCACCACCACCACTACTACTACTATTCCTTCTACACCTACTTTTTCTACTACTCTACTACTACCATTACTACCATTACTACTACAGCAGGAAGCAACCAAACGTTAAGTAACAAAAACACATCAAACCTAACCGAAAGGAAGTTAAGAAGACGCAGAATAAACAAGGAAAGGTTATAACGAATAAGAGGAAGTGGAGAAGGAGGAGGAGGAGGAGGAGGAGGAGGAGGAGGAGGAGGAGGAGGAGGAGGAGGAGGAGGAGGAGGAGGAGGAGATATTCACATTTTTACTTTTAACTTCCAAAAGAGAAGGCTTACGGTTTAGAGAGAGAGAGAGAGAGAGAGAGAGAGAGAGAGAGAGAGAGAGAGAGAGAGAGAGAGAGAGAGAGAGAGAGCAATAAATCAAAGAATAAATTAAATAAATATGCGTAAATGATAAAAGAAACTGATAAACACATCAAACACGTACTTTTGGCAATCTCTCTCTCTCTCTCTCTCTCTCTCTCTCTCTCTCTCTCTCTCTCTCCACAACGCGTCACCCCACATTGAGTATCACGTGCCCTTACCTCCTCCTCCTCCTCTTCCTCCTTACCTCCTCCTCCTCCTCCTCCTCTTCCTCCTTACCTCCTCCTCCTCCTCCTCCCCCCAGGAAGCGAGAGTCTTGGCACTGAGGCTGAAAGTCGCGAGAGTTGTCAGAATACCTCCCCTTCATCCCTCCTCCTCCTCCTCCTATCTTCCTTCTCCCCCCCCCCGTGCCTTCTTCACTTCACTCACACGAACTGCCTCACTTAAAGATCAGCTCACCTTTCTACTTACAACTATTCATTACTACTACTACTACTACTACTACTACTACTATTACTATTACGATTACTACTACTACTACTACTTCTACTTCTACTACTACTACTACTACTACTACTACTACTACTACTACTACTACAACTAAACCTATTACTTCTACTACTACTACTACTACTACTACTACTACTACTGCTACTGCCACCACTGCTACTACTGCTACTACTGCTGCTACTGCACTACTACTACTACTACTACTACTGCTACTACTGTTACTACTACTACCACTACTACTACTTTTACTACTGCTGCTGCTGCTACTGCTGCTGCTACTGCTACCACCACCACCACTACTACTACTACTACCACTATTACTACTAGTACTACTACTACTACTACATCTACTACTACTACTACTATTTTACTTACAAGGTCGTTCCCTCACCTCACCTGAGAAACCCTTCACTCAGTACCTGGCCTTTAGTATCACCTGGTCACTAATTAACACCTCTATACCTGGATTCGAAGAGAGAGAGAGAGAGAGAGAGAGAGAGAGCGCACCAGGATCTTTTTCTTTGTGTCTCGTTCTGTTATTCTATTGGCTGTTGTTTTTTAGCGGTTGTTTTTATTGTTGATCATCGAGTCAAATGTTATCGTGTCTTTTTTTTTTTCGTAATATGTCAGTGTTGTTAAAATGGGAAGAAAGGAAGGAAGGAAGGAAGGAAGGAAGGAGGAAGACAGAAATATACAAGGAAAAGAAGAAGAAAAAAAGAAAAAAGTAGTAGTAGTAGTAGTAGTAGTAGTCGTAGTAGTAGTAGTGCTTCCTTCCCCTATTAAAATCTCCTCATGTCTTCTTGTTTCTGCTTACACTCATCTCCCGGCTCTCCTCCTCCTCCTCCTCCTCCTCCTCCTCTTCGCTCTTCATACCCCCTGCACGTCCATCTTTCCTCTCCTCCGCACGTGTTCTCTCCCCTCTACCCTCTCTCTCTCTCTCTCTCTCTCTCTCTCTCTCTTCCACCCTCCACCAGAGTCTTTTCCTGGCGGTGTCAAATGAATGGGGTACGGAGGAGGAGGAGGAGGAGGAGGAGGAGGAGGAGAGGGAGAGAAGAGGGGCAGTGCCTAGGGTCTTCTCCGACACCTCTTATTCCCCTTCCTTCATTCCTTCCTTCCTTCCTCCTCCTCTCCTCTTCCTTCAATCTCATCTCATCTATACGTTCTCTCTCTCTCTCTCTCTCTCTCTCTCTCTCTCTCTCTCTCTCTCTCTGATACCAATGTGACTATGAATAATGAAGAGATGAGAGAGAGAGAGAGAGAGAGAGAGAGAGAGAGAGAGAGAGAGAGAGAGAGAGAGAGAGAGAGAAAGCAATACCTAAAAATATTTCGCTCTTTCGAAGATACACGACGCTGGAGAGGAGGAGGAGGAGGAGGAGGAGGAGGAGGAGGAGGAGGAGGAGGAGGAGGAGGAATGACACCTCTCCCCAGGCACCCCCTTTAAGGCTGGAATTACCCCTCCCTCCCATCCATCCCCAGCAGAAGACTTCTTACCTCCACTGGAGAAGCTTCCCTCCTTCCCTCCCTCCCCCCCTCCATATAGCGCCGGCACTACACCACGTGCTCTCTCTCTCTCTCTCTCTCTCTCTCTCTCTCTCTCTAACAATACCTAACAATAACAAACTTAGAGAGAGAGAGAGAGAGAGAGAGAGAGAGAGAGAGAGAGAGAGAGAGAGAGAGAGAGAATCATCTAATATAGTTCCAATTTGTTTGCAATATGCTGCATGCAGAGAAAGGAGGAAGAGGAGGAGGAGGAGGAGGAGGAGGAGGAAAATTTTACGACAGTCTGCTTAATGGAAAGACTCCCACATCATTCGCACCCAGAACTCACTCTCTCTCTCTCTCTCTCTCTCTCTCTCTCTCTCTCTCTCAGCTCCCCTGCAAGGCTCAAAATATCCTGGAGGGGAGGGCAAGGCACTCTCTCCTACCTTCACTTTTTTTTCCTTCTCCCTCTCCCGTTCCTCGTCTCTCTCTCTCTCTCTCTCTCTCTCTCTCTCTCTCTCTCTCTCTCTTCTTTTTAATATTTTGCTTTATAAATATTTTTCCTGTTTCAGTTATAACAATATTTTAAGTTATTTTTGTTATCTTCTTGTATCAAATTTATTCTTGTTTTTGTTTCATCTTATTTGATTATTGATATTTCTTTGTGTTCTCAAATTAAAAGTTCTTGATTTTTGTTATTCATTCATTTATTCCTCCTCCTCTTTTCTTCATGTTCTCTTCGTTTTTTTTTATTCCTTCTCCTCCTCCTCTTCCTTCTTTCTTCATCTTCTTTTCCTTTTTGTTATTTTCTTGTTCCTCCTCCTTCTTTCTTCATGTTTTTTTTTTCCTTTCTGCTCTTCTTCTTGTTGTTCCTCCTCCTCCTCCTCCTCCTCCTTCTTTATGTTCTTTTCCTTGTTCTTCATCTTGTTCCTCCTCCTCCTCCTCCTCCTCCGCCATGACAGTAACCACCCACCAAAGAGGCGCAGTTAAACCTAACATCCTTGGAACAATGTATTAGTGTCACTCATTGCTCATTACTCATCTCTCTCTCTCTCTCTCTCTCTCTCTCTCTCGTTTATCGACTCCTTTATCTACTACCTATATCTCCATCTTTCCGTCTGTCTATCTGTCTGTTTATCTACTAACCTACTAGAGAGGAGGAGGAGGAGGAGGAGGAGGAGGAGGAGGAGGCAGATTCTCACGCTATCTCCGCTTCCTTCTGCTGCTGCTTCTCCTCCTTCACTTCCTCCTCCTCCTCCTCTTCTTCCTCCTCTTCCTCCTCCTCCTCACCTCCTAGGAATGTCTCAATGTTCTTCCGGTGAGGTGCCAGCCTGCCTTCTTTCCTCCTCCTCCTCCTCCTACTCCTCTTCTCCCCTTTCCTCCATCTTCTTTCTTCCTTCTGCTCTTCAATCTACCACTCCATAATTCTATACACATCTATACGAACACACACACACACACACACACACCGCTTAGTGTAGTGGTTAGCACGCTCAGCTCACAATCGAAAAGGCCGGGGTTCGAATTCCGGGCGCGGAGAGGCAAATGGGCAAGTCTCTTAATATGTAGCCCCTGTTCACCTAGCAGCAAGTAAGTACGGGATGTAACTCGAGGGACTGCGGCCTCGCTTTCCCGGTGTGTGTTTTGTGGCGTAGTCTCAGTTCTACCCGAAAATCGGTCTATGAGCTCTGTACTGCCTCCGCCAGTTTTTCTCGCCCCTCCAACTGCTAACTCTGTACAAAGGCCTTATGCGTCCTTGTATGGAGTACTTTTCGCATGTTTGGGGGTTTCCACTCACACAGTGTTTATTAGATAGGGTGGAATCAAAAGCTTTTCGTCTCATCAACTCCCCTCCTCTGACTGACTGTCTTCAGCCTCTTTCCCACCGCCGAAATGTTGCATCTCTTTCTAACTTTTATCGCTATTTTCATGCTAACTATTCTACTGATCTTGCTAAATGCATCCTCCTGCGGTCTCGCTGCACAAGGCTTTCTTCTTCCTCTCATCCCTATTCTGTCCAACTCCATAATGCAAGAGTTAACCAATATTCTCAATCATTCATACGTTTCTCTGGTAAAACTCTGGAACTCTCTACCTGCTTCTAAATTTCCATTTTCCTACGACTTAACTTCTTTTAAGAGAGAGAGAGGTGTCGAGACATTTGTCCCTGAATTTAGGTTAACTCACGTGTCTTTTAAGGGAAATGGCAACTCTGGGCCTTTTTTTTTCATATTCTGTTGCCCTTGGCCAGTTGTCCCTCCTGCATATATATATATATATATATATATATATATATATATATATATATATATATATATATATATATATATATATATATATATATATATATATATATATATATATATATATATATATATATATATATATATATATATATATATATATATATATATATATATATATATATATATATATATATATATATATATATATATATATATATATATATATATATATATATATATATATATATATATATATATACATATATATATATACACGTATATGGGAAGGCTGGCTGGGAGACCAGCACACGACCGTGGTGAATTACACACACACACACACACACACACACACACACACACACACACACACACACACACACACACACACACACACACCAGTGAAGGAGTGGAAAAGGTGTAGGGAGGGAAAGTGAGAGGGAAAGAAAGCGGAATCGGTTGAGAGAGAGAGAGAGAGAGAGAGAGAGAGAGAGAGAGAGAGAGAGAGAGTACACATGCTCATCTCGTGGGGGAAATTCTCTCTCTCTCTCTCTCTCTCTCTCTCTCTCTCTCTCTCTCTGTCAGGTACAGACAATAAAGACCAGACGAAGTAAAGCCACAGCGTCTTGAAGAGGAACACTTAAAGTTTACTACACTGCATTACTTAAAGAGTTTGTTGATCACTTTGTCTTCCATTTATTCTTCCTCCTACTTCTACTTCTTCAATCTCCGCTTCCTCTACTTTTAATATTTCTAGTTAATTTTTTCCTTATCTTCAATCTTATTTTTCTGTATCATCTAATTATATGCTTGTTCATTATCTATCTTTTCTTCTTCCTTACTTTCTTTTTTTCTTTACTTCTTTCTTTAAATGCTGTTACTTATTTGCTTCTTATCATTCTTCATATAATTTACTGATTTTTTTTATTGTTAATTATCTGTTCATTCATTCTTGATCTATCTTTTCTTCTTCCTCTTACTTTCTTTATTTCTTTACTTCTATCTTTAAATGTTGTTACTTATTTGCTTTATATTTTTACACACTTTACTGATTTCTATTCTTATTCATCTGGACATTCACCTCAATTCTTTTTTTTTTTTTTAGCTTCTGGGCGTATAATTTGCTGCTTTGGTTTTTAAGTGGAAGTTATTTAAATTGTGTTTTGTATGTGAATATGATAGTTTTTTTTTTTTTCCTCTCCTTCTTATAAATTCTTTCGCGTTTTATTGGTTTATAGTTTTGCTCATTATCTATCTGATTCGCTTTTGTTCGTTCTTATTTGTGAAATGTTACTGTCAGTTTTATGTAGAGTATATTATGTTTATAGTTAACACTTCACTTTGATCTCTCTCTCTCTCTCTCTCTCTCTCTCTCTCTCTCTCTCTCTCTCTCTCTCGATATTTATCTCCTTGGATCTGTCAATTTTTTTTTCTCCACTTCTACTTCCTTATCTCTTATCCGACCTCGTAAACCTCTCGTCTCCTCCTTCTCTCTCTCTCTCTCTCTCTCTCTCTCTCTCTCTCTCTCTCCACTAATTTACCTCCTCGCCTTCCCTTGTCCCATCTCACTCGCGGGACAGTCGCCAGATGGACCCATCCCGGCCCTCTGCCAGCCCTGCACCATCACCACCACCACCACCACCAGCTCGGCGATTGTCCAACTCGGCCCTTCCAGTACTCAATTCCCTGACCTCCCTCGTAACCCACTGTGCTGGTGCCGCGATGGTAAAGGAATAGTGTGGTGGTCATGGTGGTGGTGGTCGTGGTAGTCTTGTGTGGTTAGGGGTCTGTAGTTGGTGATGTTTTTTTTATTTCTATTTTTGGTAGGGTACGGTTTGTTTATGTATGTATTGGTCAGGTGTTGTCGTCGTTGTTGTTGTTAATGGTGGTGGTGGTGGTGGTGGTGGTGAGAGGATCTAAGATTGCTTCCTGGAGATGTCTTAAACTGTTTGTTATATATATATATATTTGTATGTATTGTACCTACGTGTGTAATCCTGATGTTGATTGCTGTTTTGTAGAGTGTGCCAACTGGTGGTGGTGGTGGTGGTGGTGGTGGTGATGGTGGTGGTGGTGATGGTGGTGGTTGTAGATCTAGTAGCAATAGTAACAATTATTCCAACAACACACCAACAAAAATAAATAAATGAATAAATAAACATAGTAATTCTAATAGCTATTTCTCCAAGAGGAATTTATTGTTTAGCATAAAAAACAAAACAAAACGAGAAATACTAATGAAAATTACGACCACACACAGAAAAAGTATCAAATTTAACATTAACCCCTTCAGTACCATGACGCGTTTCCACATTCATTCTGGTTACTATTTGGCGATTTTACACACCTTCAGAAACTCATGTGGGGGATTAAAATAGAGAAAATTATGGCCATTAATCTTCTCACCTCTATAGATCCTTCCTAATGTAAATAAAATGGTCTAATCATACACAAATCTCAAGGTAAAAATATGTCCCAGTATTGAAGGGGTTAAT
>NC_059298.1:14349105-14354105 GCF_017591435.1 Portunus trituberculatus
CGTTGGTAATGAGGTGCATTACTGTTTAAGTCGTGGGTGTGTGGGAGGCGACGGCGGTGGTAATGGTAGCGGAGGTGGTGGTGGTGGTGGTGGTGGTGGTAGCAGTGGTGGTAATAGTGGTAGTGCCGGGCGTGAGTCATAGGAACGGCGCCCCGCCACCGCTCAAGGGCACCACCACGGGTGTGTAAACAGACTAAACGAGCGAAAACACTCCGGCTGGTCTGGCGGAACCACGAGAGAGAGAGAGAGAGAGAGAGAGAGAGAGAGAGAGAGAGAGAGAGAGAGAGAGAGAGAATGGGAGGGAAAGGAAAGACTCAACAGAGTTCCCGGTAGAAGTAGGCACCCTCTTCACCTTCGCCACAGTAAGGCAGCAGCAGCAGCAGCAGCAGGACACCGAGCCATGCTCTTCAACACTTTTGTCTTCCCAGGATTGTTTACAAATGTCACAGAGATGATTGGTTCAGCACGTGTATATGTTTTTGTTCCCCTTTGAAACCCGCAGCACATCCTTCTTGTTAAAATATCACCAGGAACACGGAACCTGCCGCTACTGACACTCACTAGAACATTGTTAAAAATACTTCAGGTCTGACGGAGAAACGTTTACGAATACATAAAATTATATGAAGAATTCCTGTAACATCTCGGCGTATAGCAAACTTTATCACATGTTTAAAATTGGATAATATTGCGATGACATTAGCGTATATTACAGGGTTGTATTACGTTGCATCAGTTTCAAGATAACGCAACTCTGATTTCCGAGCTGACGCCTTCATTGTACAGATCATAAAATTTTACTCAGAAACAGTTAGTCCCTAAAATAAATAATCTTAATCAAATTTATTTGAAGTTTTGGTTAGGTTGAGTTAGATTAAGTTTGGTTCATTAACGGAGCCATTCACATTTAAAGCTGGTCCCTTCATTATAATAATACCGATTTTAAAACAGACCAACAAATTTAACTCAGAAACAGTGAGTCCCACAATCAGTTTGCTAAGATTACTTCCACAAAAACAGTTCCCAAGGGCGACAGTTGCCAGCAGTGAGGAGAGTGAGCGTGGCAGGCAAAAGGTTTACTTGACAATCTGCACTGAAGTGGAAGTCAACTGCTGGGCGCTCGCTGTGTTTCTGCTGTTGTTATTCCTTTGTAATAAATCCCACGCGGACCACTGCTCCCTGCCGCAGCTTTGAGTATTCCTTTACCACCCCCTGTGTGTGTGTGTGTGTGTGTGTGTGTGTGTGTGTGTGTGTGTGTGTGTGTGTGTGTGTGTGTGTGTGCAGCGTCTCCGCTAATGAGAGCCAAATGCTTCCCCGTGATTCAGGCAGACAATAATTATAATCGAGAGTGATTCCACCGCAACGGGAAACTGTTTTGTGTTGTTCCTGTATCCTGGTGGTGGTGGTGGTGGTGGTGGTGGTGGTGGTGGTGGTGGTGAGGGTCAGAGTAAGGATGAGAAGGAAGAAAAGGAAGAACATACAAGAACACAAATGACAATAAATGAAGAGGAGAAGGAGGCGGATTAGACACAATACCCAGTACAATATAAACTCACACAATATGATACGTCTAAAAAGCTGAAACTGGCTCATGATTCAAACCAACAAACAAACAAACACTGCTACGTACTACTACTAATGGTAAATACAAGAGCACCCAGTCGTCACACACACACACACACACCACACAGACACGGCCTCCCACGCTCGATCTGGTACTTATCTAATCTGTCCTTAAATTCACCACCACCACCACCACCACCACCACCACCATGACCTCTCCCTTTACTCTCCCGGTCAGCCTATTTCACTCACAGATACTCTCTCTCTCTCTCTCTCTCTCTCTCTCTCTCTCTCTCTCTCTCTCTCTTTTCCTTCACTTCTATTCCCTCCTTTTTTTTCGTACTATTCCCTGTTCCTTCTTTTGTCCTTTTCATCGTTTCCTTCCTTTTATCTTCTCTTCCCTTGTCCTCTCTCCCTTTCCTTCTCTTCTCCTTTCCTGAGTTCATTCTGTACCCTTTTTCTTCCCTTATTTTCCACGTCACCATCCCCAGTAACTTTCTCTCTCTCTCTCTCTCTCTCTCTCTCTCTCTCTCTCTCGTGTTCTGAGTAGTAGCCAATCTATTATTCTGAGTCAGTAAGCCATTCAGTCAATCAGTCAGTCAGAAAATCAGTTAGTCAGCTTGATTGTCAGTGAACGAGTGAGTGGATGGATCAATCAGTTAATTAGTTAGTCCGCCAATCAATCAGTTACCTTGTCCGTCCGTCAGTCAGTCAGTCAGTCAGTCAGTCCTCCATCCATCCATCCATCCAGCCGCTCGCTCAGTCAGCCAATCAGTTAATTTTAGTTTCAGTCACACATTGTTCGGTTATTTGTTGCTTAAATTGTACTCCAGCCCATTCTTAACAGTCAAATTCAGAATCATCCACCAGTCAGTCAGTCAGTCAGTCAGTCAGTCAGTCACCACTACTCATGAGTGAAGGAGCGGTGAGTAAATAATAAGGTGTTAAGTCAATTTGAATTAACAGGCGTATATCTAGAAGCGAAAAAAAATGAGGAAGGAAGGAAGGAAGGAAAAAGAAAGAAAGAAAGAGAAAGAAAGAAAGAAAGGAAGGAAGGTAGATAAGAATGAATGAGTGAATGAATGAAGAAAGGAAGTGAGAAGAAATGGTGAAAGAAATCAAGGGAAGAAGGAAGGAGTCATTTGCAATAAAGGAGAGAAAGAAAGAATGAATGCATGAATGAATAAACAGGAAACGGCAAACTGTGCTCAGACGCAACAAACTGGCGTGATGTCATATATAAAAAACCCCCCCAGAAAAATAAAATAGACACACAAAAAAAAAAAAGAGGAAAAGACACAACGAAAAAAATAAAACGATGCAAAATAAAACGTCGACGAAAAAATTAATAAATAAATAAAGAAAAAATAAAATAAAACGATAAAGAAATAAAATAAAGGTCAAAGGTTTAAACTCGATTCAATTAATGTATAACCTTCTGGGAATAAATATCATGGGCTCACTACCATAAATAACATTAACATTATACAACTTATACACTAATGAATGTGTTTGATTTCTTCACTGCACAGCTCTCTCTCTCTCTCTCTCTCTCTCTCTCTCTCTCTCTCTCTCTCTCTCTCTCTCTCAAACTTTGTGAGTTAAAATAAACGACATATTGTTATGCGTGGTTACTTTATCATTACAACACCACCACAGCCACCGCCACCACCACCACCACCACCACTTCACCACACACTCACTAATACCACTGACGCCGCCCTCACCACCACATGTCACCACCACTAGCTCCTTTGCCTCATCACCACCACAACGCCACCATTCATTGTCCCGCCTCACCACCGCGGATTGTGAACAGTCAGTCAGTCACACACACACACACACACACACACACACACACACACACACACACACACACACACACACACACACACACACACGATAGACATGTTGCATTCCAGGAAAAGAAATGAACATAACGATCCTCTTTCTTTCCCTTTTTCTTTTATTTTCGTTTATTTTTCTATTCGATAAAAAAATAAAAAGACAAATGAGCATTGTGGGAATATATGAGAGTCAACTAACGTTTCCCCTGCCACTCACCTGTAGACCAGCGGGTTAATTAAAGGTGCGTTCAACCCGTCACTCACGCGATTTATTTCTGTTGAAACATTTTAGCACAATGTAATAGGTTTGTTGTCTTGTATCTCTGCTATTTTAGACCGTCTCTCTCTCTCTCTCACACTCTCTGGCACCGGCTTCACACACACACACACACACCGCCAATGTTTTACCTGCGTCTTCTTAACTAACTATAACCTCCTCTTCCTTGTTTCTAAGATGAAGCCACTGCATTCTCATGTCAATTATAACTTTCACTCTACTAAACATATCCTAACCTCACCTTTGAAACACACACACACAGCAGAGAGAGAGAGAGAGAGAGAGAGAGAGAGAGAGAGAGAGAGAGAGAGAGAGAGAGTGTGTGTGTGTGTGTGTGTGTGTGTGTGTGTGTGTGTGTGTGTGTGTGTGTTTCCATGTATACGTGTCCTTTGAAAATAGAACGGGTTCACGCATATAAATAAAATAATGTTCCACTAACTTTGTCTCGATAACGACATATGCTTCGTTTCATCTGAGCGGTCTTATGCTGTTTACGAAGCCGGGGTGAAACAACACAAGATTCGAAACAGTCCACCATTCACTCATTCACTCGCTCACTCACTCCCTTTGCTCTTAATTAAGGCTTTCGAAATTGTGTTCTAAACTTACAACACAGTGTTTCCATTCAGCCTTACCAGTGCAGAGAGGCAAGAACTTGGAAACATAAGAAAATAAAGTAAAACAAACCAATCAATCAATTACTTAACATTATAAATCAATCAATTAATAAATAAATAAACAAATAAATAATTGCACAACACTGAAAGCACTGCATCACATTCTTACAAACACTTGAAAAATAAGAAAAAAAAAGATGGATTAAAACGAATGAATTTTTCCACCTTCTAGCCATCAGTTTTTAAAGATGGCTGTAGAAAATGAATAAGAATGAATGAACGAATGAAGGAATGAATGAAAGAAGCTACAAATAAGTCCTCAGAGTGATTTGTGATTAAGGAAATATGCTTGGAATAAAAGTGAGAGTTTAAAGCAACTATCTTGCAACCACAATTTTGCCTTGAGTTTTTGGTACGATTAAACGATTTTTTTTTTTAATTAAGAAGGATCTATGGAGGTCAGAAAACTACAGGCCTACTTCACTATTTTAATCCCCACATAAGTTTCTGAAGCTGCATAAAAACACCAAACGGTAAGCAGAATGATATGAAAACACGTTATGGTACTGAAGGGCTTAAGATCACCTAACTATTTCCTTGACTAGATCACCAAGTCCCTCCCTCCCAAGTTTCTTTCAAGTGTTTTACCGCACTCTACATCAACACATACACCTGACTTAATGTTTCACATCAAAT
>NC_059298.1:14359105-14361605 GCF_017591435.1 Portunus trituberculatus
TAATAATAATAATAATAATAATAATAATAATAATAATAATAACAAGAACACTCCTTGACATCATCATCTCCATCATCATAATTATTCTGTTCCATGCACTTGTGTTGCTTTTTTTCCTTTTTGATCTTTATATCTCGTTCTCCGCATTCATCTCTTTTTTTTTTTCATCTCCCCGCTCCCTCTTCCTCCTCATCCTCATGCGCCACTCCTCCCACTCCCACTCCTCCTCCTTCATGTGTCTCGAGGCCCAGTAACTTGTCTCGAATGAAAGCTTTATTCCTCTGATCTCCGAGAACCGCTGAGTCAAAACTTTTATGAATTTCTCTCTCAAAGGCAGCAGCAGGCGAGGTTCGACTTGGCACCACTGAGAGCGAGAGGGAGAGGCAGAGAGATAGGCATGTGGCAACACTGAGCTTACAACATGCGCGCGCTCTCTCTCTCTCTCCTCTCTGTCTCTTTCTCTCTCCGTCTCCCGTTTTCTCTCTGATTTTATTTTCTTATTAGTATTTTTCCCCTTGCGTCTTGGATAACACATTCCAGGGTGAAGTTTATACGAGTTAGGGAAAGGTGCGAAGTTTGCAATCTGCGGGGAGAGAGGCGAGGGAGGGACAGCTTCGGTATTTTTCGGGGTTTAATCTAGTAGTTTGGATTCAAATGTTGCCGCCACGTGTGTGTGTGTGTGTGTGTGTGTGTGTGTGTGTGTGTGTGTGTCGCAATGTTTCTACAGCCTCAACCTTCCTACGGCTTTTTGTTTGTGCGTTATGTAAAGTAATGGGTGGTGGTGGTGCTGGTGGTAGTAGTAGTAGTAGTAGTAGTAGTAGTAGTAGTGATGGTGGTAGGTACTGGTAGTAGTGACATGCGGGCTACATCATCACCTAATTATTATCTCCTTTCATTTCCTCCTTCCCTCCCTTCCTCTTCTTCCTCCCCCTCCTCCTCCTCCCTCTACCTCTACCTCTCCCTCTCCCTCGGCCTCGTTCTCCTTCCTCTAATAATTTACACTCCCTGCTGCTGCTGCTGCTGCTGCTGCTGCTGCTCCTCCTCCTCCTGCTGCTGCTGCGTCAAATGCCATCTGTTGCAGGTTTATTACTCCTAAATTTTGACTGCTAATGAGCATTTAAATTCGCAATCGTCCTTCCCTCTATGCGTCACTAATTTGCAGCCAATCACGAGGGAGTGTTCTAATGACGCTCTTCATTACGTCATCCATTCACACGCTCGACCAGCCAATGACAATGAGTGATTCAAAAAGCTGCATTGCGTCACTGGTTTCTGCGACCAACGAGGGGCGTTGTAACGAAGCACTTATTTCACGTCACAAACTCATCCAACCAATGATGAGTTTTTCAACTTTTCCCACTGCCAAGTATTTTTTTTTCTCGAACCAATGAAGATTCGAGATAAGAAATGAAAACTTGCACTGTTGAAAAAAAAAAAACATACGAAAATAAAACGATATGTGGAGAAGACAAATGAATTCACTTACAGTCTGCGCCTGTAAAAGATGTAATAGAGAATGACTAAAATTCCAGAAAAAAAAAAAAAGAAAAAAAAGAAAAGCAAATTCACAAGACAATAACGAGAAAAAGGACAACACAGTACAAAAAAATACAAAAAAAAAAAAAAAAACTCTACACAAATCAAAACCCCACTGCCGAGAAAACAAGACAGAGAAAACAAAAGAGATAAGAGGACAGAAATTCATTCAGTTACAAGCACATGAGAATAACAAAAAAAAAAAAAAAAAAAAAAAAGCTAAACGAAAGAAAAGAAAATGAGAGAGAGAGAGAGAGAGAGAGAGAGAGAGAGAGAGAGAGAGAGAGAGAGAGAGAGAGAGAGTAGTAAGCTAAACGAAAGAGTAGAGAATAATGAGCGGGAGCAGCTGCGCACCTTATCAACGCAGCCGACAGTGCATGACAAAATGTGGGCGAACTGGCGCACTCTCACCCAAAGAACTATGATTACACGCGTAGTTTACACGGACTTAATTAGAGAGAGAGAGAGAGAGAGAGAGAGAGAGAGAGAGAGAGAGAGAGAGAGAGAGAGAGAGAGAGAGAGTATGTTTGCCCTGCCCAACGTATACCAAGATTACTTAATTCGTAGAGAAAATGGGAGGTTGGCTGGAATATTTTTGTTCGTTCGCAGCTGACGAGGAGGAGGAGGAGGAGGAGGAGGAGGAGGAGGAGGAGAGAATGATGGTCGGTAGCAAAGAGCAGGCGAAAGAAAAAAAATAAGGTTAAAAATACAAGTTACCCCTAAAATTGTAGAGAACCAACCTGAGAGGAGCTACGTTTTCTTTGATGGCCTGCCACGACTCCTCTCATCCTCTTCCTCTTCCTCTTCCTCCTCCTTCTCCTCCTCCTCCTCCTCCTCCAAGGTAAATAAACAAACATACTACATCCTTTTTCCCAGCTACGTATATTTTTCTTTCTAAATTCCCATAAAATCTACAAATTAGTGATAGCCGGCTCTCTCTCTCTCTCTCTCTCTCTCTCTCTCT
>NC_059298.1:14371605-14374105 GCF_017591435.1 Portunus trituberculatus
GCGGCACACATCTGGAGGCAATAACGTCAATAATAGACTACCGATAACTTAACCCTGAAATAAGACGCTTCGCTAATAATACACCGGCAGGAAAGGTACGAACAAACACACACACACACACACACACACACACACACACACACACACACACACACACACACACACACACACAGACACATAAGACACATTAACTCCTTCAGTACCATGATACTTTTTTTCTTATTCATTCTGCTTATAATCTGGCGACTTCAGGAACTTATACCGGGGATCAAAACAGTGAAGACTCTGGGCATTAAATCTTCTAACCTTCAAAGACCGTTCCTAATGTCAATAAAATCGTCTAATCACACCCAAAACTCAGGCAAAATGCGCCCCCAGTACCGAAGGGGGTTTAAACAAGATACTGAATTCCCACCACTACACAACCCGGAAATTTGCGTGTGTGTGGAGGCCCGGGGGGGGGTGGGGGGTGGCTTCCGTACAACAAGAGAGAGCATCTTGACGGACGGCGCCACTACAGAACCCGGATATTACACCCTGCCTCAGCATCTACCGGCCTATGACAGAACCCGGAAATATGAATCTGTGACCCACCATCGCCACTACCACAGCTGAGAGAGAGAGAGAGAGAGAGAGAGAGAGGAAAGAATAAACGATGGGAATGAATGAATGAATTAAGGAAAGAAGGAATGAAGGGGAGTAAGGAAGCAGTAAAGAGAATGAAGGAGAAGCGAAAGGATAGTGATAAAGATGACGAGAGAGAGAGAGAGAGAGAGAGAGAGAGAGAGAGAGAGAGAGAGAGAGAGAGAGAGAGAGAGAGAGAGAGAGAGAGAGAGAGAGAGAGAGAAGGATACAGACGTGCTGGGCAAACAAGGCTTAGAAGGGAGAGAAAACACACACACACACACACACACACACACACACACACACACACACACACACACACACACACACAAAATCGATGGGAAAAGGGAGGGAGTTTGAAAATAGAGGTGATTCCACGGTTTAGGCATGCTAGGGAGACAGATAAAACAAGAAAAACAAAAGCAAAACGAATAAAAGAAAATAGTTACTCTAGTGTCTATGGAAGAAAAAAAATATGAAGAAAGTGAAGATGAGAAAGAGAAGAGGACAACTTAAATTAGAAGACAAGATAATTACAGAAAGGAAAGAAAGTAAAAGGAAATGATATAGATAGATAGATAGATAGATAGATAGATAGAGAGATAGAGATAGAGAGAGAGAGAGAGAGAGAGAGAGAGAGAGAACAATATGATCACACACACACACAAGAAAACAATAATAAGAACGATAATTCAATTCCTTCTTCAGATACAAATATGATTCCAGCGCAACCTGAAGGCGACGGAAGGAAGACGAGATGAAAATGAGAAAATAATCCTTTCTTTCATTGGATCCCTCAAGAATTCCAGATTTTTTTGTTATTTTCCTATTTTCCTTCCTTTTCTCAATTACTTCCTTGTTTTTTTTTATTTTCTTTTTTTTTCTTTTATCATTATTTTATTTCCTATTCGCGCCATTTCCTGTTTTCTTTATTATTGCATTTTTTTTTTTTTACTTTTGTGGATGTTTTTTTTCTTTTCTTTCGTCCTTTTCATCTTTTTCTTTTTTCCATTTCTTCTTTTTTATTATCTTTTGTCATTTCGTCTTTTCTTTTTTCTCTTTCTTCTCTTTTCCTTTTTTCCTTCATCTTTTTTTCTTTTCTTATTTCATCTTTTTCTTTTTCTTTTATCATTTTCATCAGCCATTTCTTTCTCTCCTCCCCCGTTTATCATCTTTTCCCGTATTTTCATCATCATCATCATCGTCCTTTTCATTTCAATTCGCCTTTTTTTTTTTATTTTTGATACGTTTATTTTATTTTCTTTATGCTTTCCTTTTATTTCATTACGTTTTCCTTTCTCTTATATATTCATTACACTTTTCCTTCCACCGTTTTTTTCCCCTTTATTTTACCTTCTTTCCACATTTTCGTTATATTTTCCCTTATCTTGTCATAATCTTATATTTTTTTTCCTCATAATTCATTTCATCTTTTCCTTAATCCTCTACTTCTATGACACGCTTCCATATTTATTCTGCTTACTATACTTATGTGGGGATTAAAATAGTGAAGTATCTGACCACTAATCTCCCGACCTCCACAAACTCTTCCTAATGTCAATAAAATCGTCTACTAAACACACACAAAACTCACAGTAAAAGTGTGTCCCAGTACTGAAGGAGCTAATTCCACAGTTTTAATCATGCTTTTCCTTCTTTCGTCATATTAATTACACCTTTTTTTTTTCTCTTTTCATATTTTTTTCATTATAATTTTTCTTCCTTATTCTTTATTTATCATTTTTTTTTTTCATTCCGTAGTATATTCATTGCTTCCTTCCCTCCGTCCTTCCTTCCTTCCTTTCACTCATTCCTCCCGTCGATGAATACTGAGCGAAATAAATAAAAAAAAAAAAGGAAAGGAAAAAAGTGAAAC
>NC_059298.1:14381605-14389105 GCF_017591435.1 Portunus trituberculatus
CAGTGAATGAAAAAGAAAGAAATGAAAGAAGAGAGAAGAAAGAAAAGTGAGAAAAAAATCATGAAAAAACTAAATACAAGCTAATTATGAGTAAAGAAAGAACAAACGCAGAGAGAGAGAGAGAGAGAGAGAGAGAGAGAGAGAGAGAGAGAGAGAGAGAGAGAGAGAGAGAGACGCCCCGGGGATGTGTGCCTCAGACAACTACATACATACATAGGTAGGCACAAATTCCGTTTTCTTTGTAGCGTCTCTATTTGCTCTCTAGTCAGCTCTATTCTGTTCTCTAATTAATCTTCGTGATAGACACGGGAAAGAAACACAGAGGAGGAGGAGGAGGAGGAGGAGGAGGAGGAGGAGGAGGAGGAGGATTCAAGGGAAACGTCCGAGGAACAACCATCCTTCCCGTTTTCTTTCTTACTCTGCTACACGCAGGCGATGGGGGAACGTAACCAAAACACACACACACACACACACACACACACACACACACACACACACACACACACACACACACACACACACACACCATCCGATCTTGCTGGCAGGAAGGTGAAGCCAGACTAGGAGAGGGCGTGTAGGATGGTTAGGAAAGAAAAGGAGGTTGAAAGAGGCGTGAGAGAGGAGGAGGAAGGGTTGTGGAGGGGAAGAGATGGGGAGGAAAAAGTGAAGGTAAAAAGCTTGCCTGGAGAAAAAAGGAAGGAAGGAAGTAAAGAAAAAAATATTACGGTGTATGAAGAATGAAGGAATGAAGGAAGGAAAGAAAGAAGGAATGAGGGAACTATGGAAAGTAGGGAAGACGATATTCAAAGAGTAAGAAAAGAGAAGAAAGATGGGATAAAAAAGTAAAAAGAAAACAGAATACAGTGGAGGAAAGATTGAAGAAGAAAGCTTTCTTTAAGAAGATGCATAACAGAGAAGATGGACTGTGAAAGAGGGCGAGGGGCATAAGAAGGAAAAGCAGGAAAAATGGAGAAGGAGGAAAAAGAAGAGGAAGAGGATGAAAGACAGACAGAGGAGGTGGGCGTGGAAGGGAAACAGGAGAAGGATGGAAGAAAAGAAGAAGAGGAGGAAGAGGAGGAAGAGAAAACACGAATACACATCTTTTGAAGTCTTAATAATTTTGAGAACAATTTTCATCCAATTTGTCTTGTTTACTGCAGCAATGAATAAGTGTGGAAGTTTAAGATAACACACATACTTCATTTATATATTCATAACGTTTATTCACATTCAGTATGCGTCTATATAAAGGATTCGTGACATGGCAAGGATTGTGGCTATCTGTCCCAAGGCTCTTCAAGGCCAAGCCAGGTACTCTTCCCGTGACAGCGGTGGGGTTAGGATACTTGTGTGTGGGTTGTGGTGGTTGTGGTGGACTTAACCCTTTAGTATTGGGATGCAATTTTACCTTGAGTTTTGTGTACCATTAGACCATTTCATTAACATTAGGAAGGATCTATGGAGGTCAGAAGATTAATGGCCACTGTCTTCACTATCTTAATTCCCCCACATGAGTTTCTGAAGCTGTATAAAATCACCAAATAGTAACCAGAATGAATATGAAAATGCGCCACGGTACTGAAGTGGTTAAAATGACGTGTGGTGGATTCTAAAGTGTATCTATGGTATTGGGATTGTGTTGTGCTTTGAGGAGTGGAGTGTGGTGTTAAGAGTTTGCATTGGGGATTACCAGTATTGTCTCGCACCTTCACTTTGCTAACAAGACTCGGTATTTTGGGAAGGTAACACCATTAACCCTTTCAATACCATGACGCATTTCCATATTCATTCTTTTTACTATTTGGTGATTTCATACAGCTTCAGAAACTTATGTGAGGGGATTAAAATAGTGAAGACTGATCATTGATTTTCTGACCTCCATAGACCCTTTCTAATGTTAATAAAATGATCTAATCGTACATAAATCTCGAAGGTAAAAATGTGTCCCAGTATTGAAGGGGTGAGGTGGACTGGAGAATATGGTGCAACAGTTCCTATGGTCGTGAAAATCTACACATCCACTCATACACCTACACCCTAGCCACACCCACACCAATACACTCCACACTACACCCACCTGCACTCACATCCACACATCCATTGATACACTCTACCCCTTCACGTCACCTCCACATCCTAATCCACACCTACACATGACCATTTGCCAGGAGAAATAGGCGTTGAATTAACCTTCTCAATTTTCTTGTCTTCTAGATCCTTATTATTTGATCTTCCTGTACAGTATTTATTTCCCTTTCTATTTCCGTCTTTCTTTTCCTTTTCCTGGTTGCCTTTCCCTTGCTTTCTTTTATCTTTTTCCTTACTCGTCATCTTAATTCTTTTTCTTCTTTTTTCTTGCTCTTCGCTTCTTCCTCCTCTTCTTTTCTCCTTCGTTACAGTTAGTTCTTTTCCTCTTTCATTTCACTTTCTTTTTCTCTAAATCTTTCTCTTTTCCTTGTCATTCACTTTCGTCCTCTTTTTTTCTCCTCTCTCATCCTATTCCTCCTTCCTTTTCCTTTCATTAATTCTCTTCCTCTTTATTTCTTTTCCCATTACTTCTCGTCCGATTGTTAGTTTTTTCTCTTCCTTTTTTTGTTTTCCTTGTCCTTGCTCTCTTAACCTTTCTCCTTTTTACTCATCCTCTCCCTCTTTATTTCCTTTCCTTTTTTTTCCCTTCCAAGTCTTCTTCCAAATGTTCTCTTCTCTTCTTCCTTCACCACCACCACCACCACCACCACCACTACTTCCACCACTAGCATGTCCTCCTCTTACTACTCCAGAGAAGATATGGCGGTGAGGTTCTTCTCTGGCACCACCACCACCCCACCACCACCACCACCACCACCACCACCACCTCTTCCTCCATAACAGTGTCACCCCAATGGAGATTAACACGCCATTAAACTTATAATCTGAAGCAGCATTACAGCGTCCTCTGGTGGTGGTGGTGGTGGTGGTGGTGGTGGTGAGCAGGTGGGATGAACAAGTCTTATGGTTTTACTTTCCTTTTTCTTTTTTTTTTTTTTTGCCTCGGATCAGAGAAGGAAACACGTACATACATACATACATACATACACACACACACACACACACACACACACACACACACACACACACACACACACACACACACACATCACACAGGTGAATTATGAGTAAAAGCTAAAAGTGTGTAGATGTGTCAGGAGAGAGAGAGAGAGAGAGAGAGAGAGAGAGAGAGAGAGAGAGAGAGAGAGAGAGAGAGAGAGAGAGAGAGAGAGAGAGAGAGAGAGAGAGAGAGAGAGAGAGAGAGAGAGAGAGAGAGAGAGAGACTAAGAAACTATTAACACACTTTTACTTTTATGACCGTGTCTGGCAAAAATTTGCATGAATACACACAGAGAGAAAAAGAGCAGGAGGTTAATTCTTACAAGCCACAAAAATGTTCAGGAGACTGCAGTAAAAAAAAAAAAACATAATAAAATAAAACAATATAAAATAAAAAAGTTAAATTAAGGAAAAAAAATTGGCTAAAAAGTGAGTTTTTTTTTTAAGTTGAGTACAGGGGAAGGATCGGGGAAGGAAGGGGGAAGGAAGGGGAAGGGAGGGGAAGTGCCTGGAGCCATCAGCGCGTCATCCCAGCAAAGTCTTGAGGGGAAAAATGACCACAGAGGCTTGATAGAATTTTCAACATTCTTGCGAGCCTTAAGAAAAAAAAATGAGGGGAGAAAAGGCCGAGGGGAATGAGAAAATATTAAGCTGAAAGATGGAGGAAGGGAAATAGTGGAGGAGGAGGAGGAGGAGGAGGAGGAGGAGGAGGAGGAGGAGGAGGAGGAGGAGGAGGAGGAGGAGGAGGAGGAGGAGGAGGAAGAAAAGATGAAAAGGGAGGAGAAAAAGAATAATAATTAGTTACAATACTTCTTTTTATTTCTCTCTTTATCTATATACCTGCCCACACACGCACACGCACACTCACACACACACACTCTCCCTCTGTCTCTCTTTCTTTCTCTCAATCCCCTTCCGCAGCGCATCTCTCAATTACCACTTCCACTTCAGATATAATTCTTTTACCCATCTAGCCATCCATCTCCTCCCTGGGACCGCGCCTCTTACATTACGTCCTTACCAGTACGTTCCACCTTCCTCCTAACACCTGCCCGCTACCTACATCTCTCTACGCCCACCACCAGTTCATCTACGTGTACAGAGAGCGTATCCCTCCCTTCCTCATCTCACCTGTCCGCTATACCTGGTCCACCTCCCCTGCCCACCACCTGCCTACCTGTGTCAATCAATTAATCCATTTAGTTACCGGTCTACATGGTGACGGAGAGACTATTTCTTCCACGCCAACAACTTTCTCTCTTCCACTTTTACACCAGCCTTCCTATTTCCTCTCCTCCTCTTCCTCCTTCTCCCGTCCCTCCCTTCCTCTAGATGAGACCATTATTCTTGCTCAAGTCCCGGCTCGAGGGATTAAGAGAGGAGGAGGAGGAGGAGGAGGAGGAGGAGGAGGAGGAAGAGCCTTCTGCAGGAATAGTGGTGATTAAGAGGAGGAGGAGGAGGAGGAGGAGGAGGAGGAGGAGGAGGAGGAGGAGGAGGAGGAGGAGGAGGAGGAGGAGGAGGAGGAGGAGGAGGAGGAGGAGGAGGAGGAGGAGGAGGAGGAGGAGGAGGAGGAGGAGAAGAAGAAGAAGAAGAAGAAGAAGAAGAAGAAGAAGAAGAAGAAGAAGAAGAAGAAGAAGAAGAAGAAGAAGAAGAAGAAGAAGAAGAAGAAGAAGAAGAAGAAGAAGAAGAAGAAGAAGAAGAAGAAGAAGAAGAAGAAGAAGAAGAAGAAGAAGAAGAAGAAGAAATGGAGGAAGAAGGGAAGGAAAGGAGAAAAAGCAGTAACCCTTTGGCACTTATGAGGCTGTTTGGAGGAGGAGGAGGAGGAGGAGGAGGAGGAGGAGGAGGAGGAGGAGGAGGAGGAGGAGGAGAAGGAGGAGGAGGAAGAAGAAGAATAAAAAAAAAGAGATTAAAGAAACAAAGTGGAAAGAGAGCAAATCTAGAGTGAATAATCCTTAGCCTGACATTCTCTCTCTCTCTCTCTCTCTCTCTCTCTCTCTCTCTCTCTCTCTCTCTCTCTCTCTCTCAATCTCCTTTCCAATCCCAATTTTTCTCTCGTTGCCTTCTCACCTCCTTTCACTCCCTCTCTCCTTTCTTCCTTCTTTCTCTCTCTCTCTCTCTCTCTCTCTCATTATTTTTTTCCTAATTATCTCTTTTCTCTCGTTCCTCTGTTCTCTTCTCTAAAGTTTATTATCCTCTTTCCTTATTCTTTTACTTCTGTTTATTTCTTCTTTCCCTTTTTTCTTTTTATATTTCCTTCTCTTTCTTTTATTCCTATTCATTTACACATATTCTTTCATCTCCTATTGATTATCTTGTTTAATTTCTCCTTCTTCCTTGCAAGTATTTTTCTTCTTCTCTTCTTTCTTTCTACCTTTTATTTCGTCCATTTATCCACCTTTCCTTTCTCCTAGACTCTCCTTTCCTTCCATTTCCTCTCTCCTCTATTTTTCCTGTTCATTCCTCTCACTTTTCTTCCTAACATCTTATCCTCTCCTATTTCTCCTCCATCTCTACGTTCTTCCTCTCCCTCTCCTTCCCTCATTCTTCTGCTCTTCCTCGCTTCCTTCATCCTCACCAAATCGTGTCAACCTGTCCTTCATTCCATCCTCGTCTTCACAGCCTCACCTCTCTCTCTCTCTCTCTCTCTCTCCCTCCCTCCCTCCCTCCCTTCCCTTCCCACCCACCCCTCTCTTGTTAGCTCCGAGTTAACTAGCACTATTGGCTGCTCCTCTGCACTCAGAATACAAAGCAACACTGGCGATTTAGTCATTTATACCTTTACATTCCTTTACCTTGTCTGTCTGTCTTTCTTTTTCCAGTCTCTTAGCTTCACGTCTCTATTTTTGTCTCTAATGGTCATCGTCTTTTTTTTTCTTTTTTTCTCTCTCTTTTCATTAAGTTGGGATTATATTTCTTGTTGTTTTTGTCGATTTTCATTTTTTTCTTGTTTTTTTTTTCCTTGGTTATCTTCTTTCTTTGCTTCTTGTCTTTGTCTGTCTGTCTGTCTCTGTTTCTGTTTCTCTCTCTCTCTCTTTCTTGCTTACATTTATACTGTTCCCTTTTTCTTTGTTTTCTTTTTCTCTCTTCAGTAATTTCTCTTCCATTTCTCTTTTAATCTCAATACGCCACTCATCCATATCCCTCTTTCTTTCTTTATTCTCTTCCTTTTCTCTGCGTCTCTTTCTTAATCGAACAAAGTGAATGAAAGGTTCCACGAGTAAAAAGTGACTGTGCAGCGAAAACACACACAAAAAAAAAAAAAAAAGAAAAAAAAAATGAACGCTTGTGTTTTTATCTATTTATTCATTCCTTTCCATATCGTTAATTTTAATACATATTGTCAACAACATGAAGGTTTAAATCCCTCTTGTTTATTCATCCCCTTTTCTTCCTATTCCTCCTTTCCATTGCAGTGACTCATTTTTCCTTCCTTCCTCCCTCTCTCCTTTTTCTCCTACTGCATAACGCCTTCCTTACCTCCTTCCTTCCTTCCTTCCTTCCTTCCTTCTCTCCTACATGACAATACCATGCTATCTTTATCTTCCCTCCTCATGGAAACTCCTTCTCCTTAACTTCCTTTCCTTTATCTCTCCGTCCCTCTCTTCCTCCTTCCTTTCTTGCCTCCTTCATGACAAGAGCCGTCCATTTAACCTTTCCTTCTGTCAGTGACCTCTCTCTCTCTCTCTCTCTCGACCTCATGGTGCCAAACCGCGCGCGCCAAACAGAGTCATGAATCAAAACCATAAAGAAAGACATTTAGAGACGCTGGTGAAATATGTGCCTAGGGAAAAGAAAGAGGGAAAGAGAAAGAGAAAGAGAAAGAGAGAGAGAGAGAGAGAGAGAGAGAGAGAGAGAGAGAGAGAGAGAGAGAGAGAGTAAGCGGGGATGGGCGTTCAGTTAGTGGAAGAGCTTGGCCTTAATAGATAAAAACCTAGAGGTAAAGGCAAGTAGATTGGCAGGTAGGCAGGCAGGTAAGGAAGGGAAGCCATTAAGGGAGGAAATAATGAGGCAGCAGTAAGAGCAGTAGGAGCAGAAGCAAGAGGAGGACGAGTAGCAGGACGAAGAGGATGAGGTGGAGGACTGCATGTGATTTTGGTGTGATTTCATATGTTGGTGGAGCAGAAAGGTAAAACTGATGATGATAATGATGATAATGATGAACAAGAAAAAAAGAAAAAGAAAAAGAATGACAATAAGATGAGAAGTAGAGTAAGAGTAAGAAGAGTAAGCGTAAGAGTAAGAGTAAGAGTAAGAGGAAGAGTAAGAAGAAGAAGAAAAGAAGAAGAAAAATGAAAATGACCTCCGTGAAATGACAGAAAAATGAAAAATCGAGAAGGAAGAAAATAAAAGAAGAAAAAGCAGCATGATATTAAGTAGGTCACTGATCTCTCTCTCTCTCTCTCTCTCTCTCAG
>NC_059298.1:14396605-14411605 GCF_017591435.1 Portunus trituberculatus
AATGGACACTGCTGGAAGAGAAATAGATCAACCGGGCAATAAATCTCCTCTCTCTCTCTCTCTCTCTCTTCACATGCTTTATGTTATAACGACTGTATCTCTTATGTTATAACGACTGCTTGATCTCTTATGTCACCATTCGTAGAGAGAGAGAGAGAGAGAGAGAGAGAGAGAGAGAGAGAGAGAGAGAGAGAGAGAGAGAGAGAGAGAGAGAGAGAGAGAGAGAGAGAGAGAGAGAGAGACAGAAGAGAGAGAGAGAGAGAGAGAGAGAGAGAGAGAGAGAGAGAGAGAGAGAGAGAGAGAGAGAGAGAGAGAGAGAGAGAGAGAGAGAGAGAGAGAGCAGAGGGAGCAGAAAGAATAATCAAGATTAATAACAGCAAAACGATTTCGTGACACAGACAGACAGACAGACAGACAGAGAGAGACTGGAAGGCAAACACGCACACTCACAAACAGACAGACAGACAGAAAGAAAGAAGGTAGTATGAACCAACTATGATTTTGCAGAGGAGGAGGAGGAGGAGGAGGAGGAGGAGGAGGAGGAGGAGGAGGAGGAGGAGGAGGAGGAGGAGGAGGAGGAGGAGGAGGAGGAGGAGGGATAGAGAAAGAATCATGACTCAAGATCACAAGAGGAGAGTAATAGAATATGATGCAGTTTTGGTTACAGAGAGAGAGAGAGAGAGAGAGAGAGAGAGAGAGAGAGAGAGAGAGAGAGAGAGAGAGGGGGAGGGGAGGCTAGCGAGACTGGTAAAAATGATACAATTCCTACTTTTTCTCTTCTGTTTCTCCTCCTTCTCCTCCTCCTCCTCTTCTTCTTCTTCTTCTTCTTCTTCTTCTTCTTCTTCTTCTTCCTGTTCTTGTTACTCTTGCAAATTCTTCCGTTTTCGTTCAGACGTAAATGATCTTATTCTTAATTGTTATTCTTACTTTTATTTCCCTTTCTTCCTCCTCCTTTTCTTCTTCTTCTTCTTGTTCTTGTTCTTCTCCCCTTTCCTCTTACTTCTTTCAAATCTTCTCCTCCCTCCTTCGTCTCTGGTCTTTTCTTCTATTTTCTTATTTCTTCCTTGCACGCATTTACACTTGCTTCCTATGACTTTCTGCTCTCTCTCTCTCTCTCTCTCTCTCTCTCTCTCTCTCTCTCTCTCTCTCTCTCTCTCTCTCTCCACAGCTCTTGCACTATTTCTTCACTTCTTTTGTCTATTTTTTGTTCTTCATTCTCCTCCTCTTCCGCCTCTCCTTTTCCTTCATCTTCCTCCTCCTCCTCCTCCTCCTCCTCCTCCTCCTCTTCCTCCACCATCGTCATGTTCAAACTCAAAACGCTGACGGCAGAAGTAAGAACACATGAACACACACACACACACACACACACACACACACACACACACACACACACACACACATGTACGTACGTAGTTGTTTCTTTTCATATCATTTCTATTTTTTCTTTCTTTCTTTTTTTCTTATTTCATTCAACCGCCACGCACGTTACAGAATTAATCACCACCACCACCACCACCACCACCACCATCACCGCCACTACATCACAACCGCCAACACACTAGCCTCTGATTAATATCCTGCAGGCAATTGTAGTTTAGGAGAAAGAGAAACAGAATCAGACACGAGAGAGAGAGAGAGAGAGAGAGAGAGAGAGAGAGAGAGAGAGAGAGAGAGAGAGAGACAGACAGACAGACAGACAGACAGACAGACAGACAGACAGACAGACAGACAGACAGACAGACAGACACACACACACACACACACACACACACACACACACACACACAACTTTGAATGACAGCGGTTACTGAGCCTATTATTCGTGATGAGGGCGTGATGGGCGGGCAGGGGGCGAGGGCACAGGGTACGGGGCACGAGTGAGGGCGTGGGCACGTGAGGAGCTGTGGCGGGGGCGTGGAGGGGCGTGCAATCAGCTGATGGAGCGTTGCTAGCATGGAGGGCACCCGGACCGCAATGCGACGACTCCTTCAACGATCCACGCTCCCCCTCTCCCTCTCTCTCTCCCTCTCACCCTCTCCCTCTCCCTCTCTCTCTCTCTCTCTGGTCCCACACTCGTCTGCCTCTCTCTAGTCCCACTCTCCCCTCTGCTCACCGTGCTCTCTCTCTCTCTCTCTCTCTCTCTCTCTCTCTCTCTCTCTCCAGTGTGTTCTTCCATTATATCTCTTCTTTAATCTGTCTTCTATTCTTTTTCTTCTCCGCAATCGAAAGTTGAGTGAAACCAAGGAAGAGGAAGAGGAAGAGGAAGAAGAAGGAGGAGGAGGAGGAGGAGGAGGAAGAGGAAATATGCTAATGGCTTGTGTTACCAGTACAATGAAGGACTCAAAGATTTGGAGGTTAACAGGCACAAAGCAAACACACACACACACACACACACACACACACACACACACACGTTTCATTACTGTACCAATCCGTGTTCTTCAGAGTAAAAAAGATTCTTATTCTCTCGTTTTCTGTTGAACACCCAAATCCCGTTTTTTATGTTACTCGTGAGGGGAGGACGATTTCAAACGGAGAGTTAATATTGTGGTGTATCTTGGGTGTGTTAATGGATTTGTTTTGTTTGTTTGGATGTAAATGTTGTTGTTGTTGTTGTTGTTATCGGTGGTAGTGGTGGTGGTGGTGGTTATGGTATTATTCCTGCTGTTGTTGTTGTTGTTGTTGTTCGTGGTGGTGGTGGTGCTGTTATCGTTAATGGAGTTATCATTATTATTATTGCCATTTCTTCGTACAATCACAGTTATTACTACTACCACTACTGTTATCATCATTACTACCACCATCACCACCACCACCACTACTACTACTACTACTACTACTAAATCTTCTACACATCAACCACCACCACCACCACCACCACCACAACTCAATGACATCAAACACTGCAACACCACATCGCCATTTATTTTACCCATCTCTTAGTGAATATCTTGAGTCAGTATTGCCTGCCTGCCTGTGTTCCTTCCTCCGATACCTTTAACTTATTCATTACTTCATCCGTATTGATCCCATTCATATAGTTTTCTTATTCTTTAATTTCTTGTTTTCCTATTCCTAGCATCCTTCTTCCTACATGTAGCTATTCTTGTTCTTTGATTCCTTCTTTCTTATTTTTCTGTTACCTTCACACCAGCCCTGACTTGCCACTAGAGACCATCACCTTTGCTGTGTGTGTGTGTGTGTGTGTGTGTGTGTGTGTGTGTGTGTGTACAAGTGCCATTATCAGCATCCCTCACTACACGCATCAATAAAAACAAGATAGCAAGCAGGTGTGTGATAGAAAAAGAAATAAAGACCACATTCGTCTCTCCCTTTGAAAATAATACAATGAATAAGTGGACAACAATACCCTCGCGTATGACTTAATTAAGGAATCAAAGCTTCATAAATTGCAAATCTCTGAGTGGAATCAGCGCGCTGTAATTACGTTGCAAAATTATTCTCCCCCATTACTAAACAATATTTTTGAGTATTGACTTAATCGCAAACCCAAAATTAATTGCAATGAGATTAATTAAATTTCCAACCAGCTACACCGTTTTCCAGGTGACGGCACCGGGACAGTAATCAGGTAAACTTTTCCCAGGTGAGCAAACTAAACGAGGGCCTGTATTTTGAATCGTTTGAGGTCTGATAACATAGGAGGGGAGGATGACAACACAAAGAAATTAAGGATGCTGCAGCAAGCCATTTACAAAACAAACCTGACTTTGCAATCACTTTCCAGATTTAAACTTTGGCTTGTGCTTTGAAACGCTTTGAGGTCTGAGAGCATGACACGGAGGACACAGTAAGCCAATGAGCCTACACTTGACTCTCCACTTAAACAACACTTATCCATCTAATCCATAAATCTATCTAATCTTCCTTTACACAATGCACGTACTTGTATCCACCTACTATCCCAATCCATAAATCAATCTAAAAGCTCCCTATTGACTCTGTAACCTGCGAACACACTCTATTCTAGTCATCTTTCACTCTGTAAGCTATGTGTTCCTATTTATTTTTGTAACTCTAAATATGTCAACTATTTCCCAAGGCCACAAAGACTCAGAAGGCTTCACTAATAGCCCGATCAATGGTGCTATTTCAGTTAGCCACCAATTTGTCTGTGGACCAATCAGTGCCTTATTATTCACGTTTCTAAATTCAAGAGGGCTATTTTCAAAGACCACAGAGAAGGTTACTCGGGTTCTCAGGAATGTGTTTCTAGCTGATGGTGTAAAATTTTTGTCTGGAATATCATGAACACACGCTTAAATAAAAAGTCAGCTAAAAGTGACCAAAAATGTCAGAATACAGTCAATTTATCACCACGTATCCCTAAGCTAACCTAACCTAACCCAACCCTTGATGGCGACACTTCCACCCTGACACACTGTAATGGATGGCCTCTACTAATATTTATTTTTCATCGGGCAGGTGTAATTACTTCGACCACAGGTGCCCCGGAATCATCAATTTTTCAAGGTGCGCCCAGGAGCCACTCCCCTCACCAACCTCTCCCCGTCCCTTCCTCCCCAACTCTATCCTCCTGCCCTCCCCTTCTTTGTCCCCTCCCACCTACCCCCTTTTCCTCTTTCCCACCCCCATTCACTCTCCTCTCCCCTTCTTCCCCACCTCACATCTCCTGTCCCTCCCTCCTCCCCACATTTCCTACCACTTACCACCTCTCCCTTTCCTCCCCATCTCCCTTACCTCTTACCTCCTCCTGTCTCTTCCTTCCTTCCCCACCTCTCACATCCTTCACCCCTCCCTCTTCCTCCTCACCTCTCGTCTCCTCCTCCCACGCAGCCCCTTTTCTTTTTCTTCCCTCCCATGCACCGCCGACCACCTCCCGTCCTGCACGTGCTTGCCTCTTGTTGTGGCAGCACGTGTGAACCCATGCTCGTCCTTCTTCCCCTCACACACGCACACATACACACAGGGACGAAGCAGAAAACCCTCGGACATTATGCAAACTCGTACTCTCAGCGCGGGATACACTCTATCAAAGAAAATGGAGTCAGGCTGCACTCTATTACGGCAAATGGGTTCAGGGGGCACTCCATTAGAGAGAACGGAGGCCCTCTTCACCCGGCTGCACCTAATGTGGCCTTTTTATGTATTCAGCCGCGACCGGTCCACCAGCCGGCTCTTTCAGGCGCGGGTAAAAGCCGAAACTTCCTCACAACACTCTGAAAATTTCCCTGAATTTCCTTCGAGGCGCCAGAGTCAGTGGTGGTGGTGGTGGTGGTGGTGGTGGTGGTGGTGGTGGTGGAGAGAGGGAGTGGTCAAGAGGATCAGAGCTTAGGAAAGATGTGGAGTGAGAGGAGTGGAAGAGTGGTAGCGTGTGGAGTGTTATAATCCTTAGAGCTTGAATATTTAGACCTACTTTTACAGGATGTGTAGTAAGATGTGTGTGTGTGTGTGTGTGTGTGTGTGTGTGTGTGTGTGTGTGTGTGTGTGTGTGTGTGTGTGTGTGTGTGTGTGTGTGAAGGTTAGAGGTAGACTAGGATGTGGAGTAAGGGGTGTGGAGGAGTGTGGGGTGCTGTGACCTTTCCACATTATTTACATCTACAGGAAGGATGTGTAGGAATATTCGTAGAGTGGTAGTGTGGAGTGTGTGTTGCCTTCTTTAAGCTCTATCCATACACACACACACACACACACACACACACACACACACACACACACACACACACACACACACACAGCCTCTGCCTCTCTATCTCTCCTTTGCGTCTCTGGAGAACTCTTCGGGGTTTTGTATCACAGAGGCAGTGTTTCTCCTCTCTTCCCTCCTCCTATTTCTCCTTCCTCCTCCTCCTCCTCCTCCAACTCTCCCTTTTCCGCCAGTTCTTTCTCCCCCATTTCCTCTTTCTCCTCCTCTTTCTTGGTAGTGCTTCTGAAATGTTATCGTCTCTTCCTCCACTTCTCTCTCTTCCTTCCTTTTCCTCTTTCTCCTCCTCCTCCTCCTCTTCTTCTTTCTTCCTCTATGCAGTGCTTCTAAAATGTTACCTCCTCCTCTTAATCTTCCTCTACCTCCTTCCTTTTCCAACTCCTCTTCCTCCTCCTTTCCTCTATGCTATGCTTCTGAAGTCTTGCCTCCTCCTCCTCCTCCTCCTCCCATGCAGTGCTACCTAAAGGATCCCTGAGCTGTCCTTCTCTTCCTCCTCTCTCCCTTGCCTCTGAAACGTCCCTCGGCTGCTGCTCTCTATTCTCTCCTTCTCTCCCTCCGCTCTGCTCTCCCCCTCTCGCTCTCTCCCTCACTCGTGCATTTGAAGCATCCCTCGGCTGTCGTTCCTCCCTCTCTTACTCTCTCCTCTCTTCTCTCCCTCTCTCCCTCCGCTCCATATGAAACCTTCCCTAGTTGCTCTTTTCTCTCTCTCTTTTCTTTTCTCGATTTTCTCTATTTTTTTTTCTCTCTCGTCCTCTAGTTCTCTCTCTTTCTATTTGTCTGTCTGTCTGTCTGTCTCTCTCTCTCTCTGTGTGTGTGTGTGTGTGTGTGTGTGTGTGTGTGTGTGTGTGTGTGTGTGTGTGTGTGTGTGTGTGTGTGTGTGTGTGTGTGTGTGTGTGTGTGTGTGTGTGTGTGCGTCTCTCTCTCTCTCTCTCTCTCTCTCTCTCTCTGTGTGTGTGTGTGTGTGTGTGGGTGTCATGGAATGGAAAGTGCTGGCCAGTCATACACACGGCCACTCACTACCACTCATAACCACTCATACTCACCCACAGAGAAGCGAAAAACTCACCCACATTTTACTTCTGTTCATAAACTGACATATCTTACTCATCCTCATACTTCACTTCAAAACATCTCACATTTACTCATCATCAGCTAAATTCACTTACGGACTCACACCTTTCGTCTAGTCCCTCACACTCATTCACTCTCACATCCACAACCATTAGACATCCACCACTTACATTCACACACACACAAACGCTAATCTCACAATTCATAACACCGTCTCAACATTCTCTTATCCTCCACCTCTTTCTGCACCAGTCTCTTATCCCTCCTTATATTCCTTCCCTTCCTCTCCTTCACTCCTCCTCCTCCTCCTCCTCCTCCTCCCTCGGCGCCCCTAAAACTGTCTTACGCCCCACGCACATCTGATAATACACGAAGCCTCCAACTTTCTTAATGGTCATCTTAATTGTTTCCAACTAGAACCAGTTTCCTCTTCCCTAATTTTCTTTTTGTCTTACTTCCACTCCTCTTCCTCCTCCTCCTTTTCCTCTTCCTCTTCCTCTTCTTACTCGTAGTCGCTCTCTTCCGTCTTGTCCTAATTTCGCTCTTCTTTTCCCCACCTTTCTCTCTCTCTCTCTCTCTCTCTCTCGTTGGTTTTCATCTTAATTATTGGTCTTCTTGTGATTTTGTGTTTTTTTTTCTTTTCTTCTTCTTGTTCTTCTTCCTCTTCGTCTTTATTTTTTTCCTTTCTCGTGATAGTTATTCGTGCATTTCATTGCTTTATTTTCGTGATTTTTTTTTCCAAAGTTTTATTCTTAAGTATTTTTTTTTTTTTTTCGATTTTTTTTTTTTTTTTTCCTTCCCTCATCATCGTCTCTTCCTCTGTTGAAAATTTCAGTCTTCGTCTTCTTCCTTCCTTTCTTTCTTTCTTTCTTTCTTTCCCTTGATTGTTATTGTTACTGCGATTTCTCTGTATTGTATTTCTTTGTTCTCTTCCTCCTCCTCCTCCTCCTTATCCTTATCATCTTCTTCTTCTTCCTTCGTTAACTTGTTCCTCTCTTCCTAAGCCCCAATTCTCCCTCCAGTGGTCAGTTATTAAGGCTTCGTCCCTCCTCTCCCCCCTCTTTCTCTCCCACTCTCCCGCCCTCCCTCTCACTCTTTCCTACTCTCCCCTCCCTCCCTCTCTCTCTCTCTCTCTCTCCATCGCTTATCCTAATGGGTTTCCATCACCCATAACTTCTCTGAGTATGATCTCTCTCTCTCTCTCTCTCTCTCTCTCTCTCTCTCTGATATAATAGTAGTATTCGTGGTGGTGATGGTCATGATAATAAAAGTAGTAGTAGTAGTAGTAGTAGTAGTAGTAGTAGTAGTAGTAGTAGTAGTAGTAGTAGGAAAGCAGCAGTAAGTAATAAAAAAAAGAGAACAAGATAACTATAAAGAAAATAAATTCACACACACACACACACACACACACACACACACACACACACACACACACACACGAAAAAAAAACATGAAAGAAAAAAACAAGAAAAAAACAAAGAATCGCTAAAAACTGAAATAAGAAAAAAGAGATAAATAAAACGACAAAACACACACACACACAAAAAAAAAAAAAAAAAAAAGGAAACAGTCCGTCACCCTCTCCCTCCTCTAAAATCCCCCACCCCAAACCCCCTTCCCTCTGAAAAAGCGACCCCATAAAAAAAAAAAAAAAAAACAGACCACCAAAGTAAAATCAAACCAAGCGAAAACACACACACACACACACACACACACACACACACACACACACACACACACACACACACACACACAATGGTACACGTCATACATACAAACAAGTAAGCGCCCCGTGTGTGTGTGTGTGTGTGTGTGTGTGTGTGTGTGTGTGTGTGTGTGTGTGTGTGTGTGTGTGTGTGTGTGTGTACGTGCCGGGACGCTGAGGCTTGCAGGACCTGACGTGATACCAACTCTGTCTCGAATTTAATAAAGATTTGCACAAGTTCCTGCCGAGCAAAAGTTAGGCTGCCGTCAAGGGGAGTTTGGCGAGGCCCGGGCGTGGCTATTCAGTCTGGCTTGGGTGGAGGGGCGGAGCGGGATGGTGTGGGAGGAGGAGGGGAAGTGGAGAAAGGGTGTACAAGTGGATGTGCGTGCGTGTGTACCTATGTATGTGTGTATTTTGTGCATGTTGGGGTATTAGTGTGTGTGTGTGTGTGTGTGTGTGTGTGTGTGTGTGTGTGTGTGTGTGTGTGTGTGTGTGTGTGTGTGTGTGTGTGTGAGGTGGATTGTGAAGGAATTTTTGGAGTGTGGAGTTGAGTGGAGAGGTGGAATAACAATAACAATAAACCACCACCACCACCACCACTACCACCACAACTACTACTACTACTACTACTACTACTACTACTACCAAACAACAACAACAACAACAACAACAAAAAAACAATAACAACTCCCACATACATCAAAGCTGCTATACACCACTTGTCTGTCTGTGTGTCTGTCTGTCTGTCTGAGTGTCTGTCTGTCCGTCCATCTGTCAGCCAGTCCTCAGCGTCAGCCAGATAATCCAGCGTAATATTTATGCGGGTTATCAGCCAATGTTTACTGTGAATATATTGACTAACTCTAAACAAACAACGTCCAACCTTTGTCCTGGTGGGAATCACAGCGCTCCTGATGATGATGATGATGATGATGATGATGATGATGATGATGGTGGTGGTGGTGGTGGTGATGATGATGATGATGATGATGATGATGATGATGATGATGATGATGATGATGATGATGATGGTGGTGGTGGTGGTGGTGATGACAATGGTGGTGGTGGAAGGAATCAGTCATGATCTATAGCGAATGAAAATCAATGTTCATGTCTTCTAACAATAGTAAAATAAGTAGATAAATATATACATGAATAGATAAACAAATGTAGTTAAACAAATAAATAAACAACTAAATAAATGAACAGATGAATAAACGAATAAATATGAAAGAAGAAAAAAAAAAAAGATTCCAAGTCTTATAAAAGGAAAAACAAAATCAAAGGGAAAAGAAAAAAAAAGAAAATAAAAATAAGAAAAATAATAAAATATGAAAATGGAAAAAAATATAAATAACGATTAGAATTATGCTTTCCCTATTCATGCTCATTCCCTTTTTATTCATTTTTCTCTTTTTTCTTTTCTTTAATCTAATATACTTCCATCTCTCTCTAAGCACTACGTCACATATCATCTTTTTCTCAAACTACATAAAAATATCTTCTTTCTTTTCCAAACTACTACTTTATAACATTTCCCCTCAAATTTTGTTATCTATTTATTTATTTTTTCTTTTGAGAGTAAATCATCATAATATTTCACGGTGTCCTTGGCGCAGTGGTGTTCACAAGGGCGTGGCTGAATGTATCCCTGCATTTCTGGCAAGTGGATAAAAGGGCAACGCCTCGTTAAGCAATGGCCTTTGATTGGGGAACATTTGCATCTCTTTGTGGTAATGAGCCGCCATTTTGAAGCCAAGCCAGGCCAACTCAGGGAGACCAAAGGCAATACCAACAACAACAAACAATAACAACAACATCAACAACAACAAATAAGAAACGACAACAAATAAGACAAAAGGAATAAGAACAAACAACAGCATCACGACCACTACAACCAACAACAGCATTACGACCACTACGACCAACAACAGCATTACGACCACTACAAACAACAACAGCATTACGACTACTACGACCAACAACAGCATTATGACCACTACGACCAACAACAGCATTACGACCACTACAACCAACGACAGCAGCATTACGACCACTACAAACAACAACAGCATTACGACTACTACGACCAACAACAGCATTACGACCACTACAACCAACAACAGCATTACAACCACTACAACCAACGACAACAGCATCACGACCACTACAAACAACAACAGCATTACGACTACTACGACCAACAACAGCATTATGACCACTACGACCAACAACAGCATTATGACCACTACAACTAACAACAACATTACAACCACTACGACCAACAACAGCATTACGACCACTACAACCAACGACAACAGCATCACGACCACTACAACCAACAACAGCATTACGACCACTACAACCAACAACAACAGCATTACGACCACTACGACCAACAACAGCATTACGACCACTACAACCAACGACAGCAGCATTACGACCACTACAACAAACAACAGCATTACGACCACTACAACCAACAACAGCATTACGACCCTTACAACTAACAACAGCATTACGACCACTACAACCAACAGCAACAGCATTACGACCACTACAACCAACAACAGCATTACGACCACTACAAACAACAGCAGCATTACGACTACTACGACCAACAACAGCATTACGACCACTACGACCAACAACAGCATTACGACCACCACAAACAACAGCAGCATTACGACCACTACAACCAACAACAGCATTACGACCCTCACAACTAACAACAGCATTACGACCACTACAACCAACAGCAACAGCATTATTAGCCCCACTACCACAAAAAGAAAGAAAAACAAAATGAAATAAAAACCAGGAACAAGAAAGTAACGTAAACATCAGAAACATAAAAAAAATAATAAAATAAAAAGAAATGAAAACAAAATACAATAAAAAAAAAAAGTGCAACATCATTCGGCAACTTAACACCACCACCACCACCACCACCACCATTAACAGAACACAACACCAATCACTAGTAGTAATGTCTAAAATTTATATAATAGCCTTCTCATTCCACAAACGACCTGCCTCCCATCTCCACTCACTCCCACACACCACCACCACCACTACCATCACCACCACCACTACCATCACCACCAATCACCTACCAATCACCCACTCCAATTTTTTACCATTATTTTGAGCCAGACCTGCGCTGTGATCTTAGCCATTTCGCCGGGTGGGATCAATATATGGGTGCTTTAATCATTCCATACATGAATCACAAGTAAATTAAAGAGGAGAGATATTCCCTAAAGAGTCAATAAACCATTTAATTCTACAGTAATCAAGAAAAGACTCGGGTTAAAAGGAGATAGAGACAAAAAAATCCAATAAGCTTCCTCCCTTTCCTCCCTCCCCATTAAAAGATATAGTGTTTAATCTAATAGGCAAAGTGTTCATGTCTTATTCGAAAAATGATTAAAAAGGTTTATCCAAAAAAAAGTAAGATGTAAAATGTTTATCTAAAATGAAGTAAAGCGTGGTAGGAAAATAAAGTTCAGTTCAATAAAGAGTATTAAGAAAAAAAAGTTTATTCGAAACGTGAAATATTTAAACAAGGTCTGTGTAAATGGCAAGCCGCAAAAAAAAAAAAAAAAAAAAAAATAATAATATTCCAAAAGTAAAAAAAAAAAAAAAAAAAAAAATACAAAACAAGGCTCTCGATAGAAAAAAATACAAAACGAGGCTCACGATACAAAAGAAAAATACAAAACAAGGCTCACGATGAAAAAAAAAAAAATACAAAACAAGGCCCACAATGGAAAAAAAAACATAGTAAAGTAACATATCTTAAATAAAAAGAGAGAGAGAAAAAAAAAAACTCACACAACAATTAGCACATCAAAAAACATTAACCAAAACCAGCAAAACGTCGCGGCCTTAACTCACGCACGGGGGACTGAGTGAAACCTGAGCCGCAGCGGTGTTATAATACCTCAACAGCGGTGCGAGATCAGAACACCTTCAACGGCCGAGAAACCTAGCAAGACCCGCCCAACAAAGGGAAACAAAGACGCCCTTCATGGCCCGCGCCTCCACCACAACAAGTACTTACTCAGAGGCCAAAGACTTAAGAATGGCCCTCCCTCTGGCCACCCCCTTCCCTCTCACCCCTCCCACCGCTCTCTTTAGGCTTAAGGCTCTAATCATACAATGGGATAAGTCTCTCATTACTTAAGAACCTGACTTTACTATATTACCTGCTGAAAAAGAAGAGGAAGGGGAAAAATAAAGACTTTTAAGAGGGTTATTGTCTTCTAACCCCATCCCCTCACCACCCGTCCTTACTCAAGCGTTCCTTAAGTGGTACACTTTTTCTAATCATGTATTGGAAAGAAAATAAAAAAAAATAATCTTCATCACTTTAATATCGCAGGAGAGTTTTTGATAAATGTGAGAGGATGATAAATGAGTTTTTGTGACGTTATGAGAAGAGAAAGGATAAAGAGGAAGAGGAGGAGAGACAAAGAAAAGTTGAGCTCAACGAAAATAATCTCAGGCAGTTGAACGAGAGAGAGAGAGAGAGAGAGAGAGAGAGAGAGAGAGAGAGAGAGAGAGAGAGAGAGAGAGAGAGAGAGAGAGAGAGAGAGAGAGAGAGAGAGAGAGAGAGAGAGAGAGAGAGAGAGAGAGAGAGAGAGAGAACCTAGAAGTTGAATAACCTGATGAAAAAAAAAAAAAAAAAAAGGTGTACGTTTCTTTTGGAAGTATTTGTTGTCAGTGTCAACAGGAGCACATAACATCAACACTATTCAATATGATGGCTTTAAAGATCAAACTCTCCCTTATTACACACAGAAGAAACTTAAAATAATAATAAAAAAGTAAATAAATAAGAATAAAAAAAATAAATAGGAATAAAAAAATAAATTAATAAGAATGAAAAAAAAAAATAAAATAACGTTTACTTTCCAAGATGGTAAAAGGACTCTTAAATCTTAAATCCCAACTTTCCTTTATCATAGACGGAAAGAACAGAAAACCTTTTACTTAATTGTACACACACACACACACACACACACACACACACACACACACACACACACACACACACACACACACACACACACACACACGAACTAAAAGAGCAAATAACTCAACAATTCCAGAGTCAATCACCTCCTTTATCATGTTTCCCTCTATACTATGTAGGCTTTCCCTCTCATTAAGTGTTTTCTACCACTTTCAAGGCTCAGACACTCCCTAACTACAGAGAAAAAGTAAGACGTCACATCCTTAACCTTTTTGCTGGTGTGACTCCCCTTTGTTAACATTCACTAAAGAAGAAAAAGAGTTTGCATGGACACACAAAAGACAGAATGGGAGAGATTATTTTTGTCCTTTCCGAGTTACGAAACTATTCCACAAACTGCAGTACAAAAAAGCGTCAGAAAAAGTTGTGAATGGTTATGAAAAACATCAAGTGTAGTAAGAGTCGATAGACAGCAGTGGCTCCCTCTACTCCACACACCTGAGAGACCAAAAGGTTAAGTACTATTATTGGTAAAGGTCCTGAGTTTCCCTTATTACAGGTACAAAGAAAATAAGAGACCAAAAACCCAATCCTTAAAATCCTGGTAACTTCTTGGAACATTTAAGCTAAAGGCCCGAAGGATGGATACATGTGTCATTACCCAACCTGACCGACTAAAGGAGTGAGCGTGCTGTTACTATTTCCAAGAATGGGAACTCCTCATCATTTAACTTAAAGCACTATGGTCATATAACTCCCGCCATTTTCTTTTTTATACCATGTGGTCTTTTCACGGGAGTTTATGGGCTAAGGGGGACTCTTTTTGGTTACCTCCTATCTCAAAGCCCACCCGATGGGAAACCGTTGCCCCGAGTGAGGAATCCCAACCTACACTCGGACCGTGGACAGGATTCAAACCCGTGCGCTTGAAGACCTCACGGACCCCAAAGCACGCATGATTCCACTGTACCACGGCGGCCCCAAAGAACCTAAAGCAAACACCAAAAGATTAAAGTACATTTCATCTCTTTAACACTCTTCAAAGGGACTCAGCTTCTATAATCACCCAGAAAGGAATAAATCTGCGTTATCATTATATTCAAGAATCTGACGCTCTCATTATTCAACCTCCCCCTAAAAAAAGAACTGTCATAAAACTCATACCATTTTAAGAATCTGAACCTTTCTAACAAAAACACCAAAATATCAAGATACAGTACTGTTCATCCTCTAACATTCCTCTAAAGGACTCACGCTTCTATAATCACGTAGAAAGGGACACAAAAGCAACGGTTGAACTCTAATCCTTCTCTTTACTGAAACAAGACGACCAAATGCTGCAAGAGACACAGTTCCTCCCTTCACCCAACACTCTTCTAAAGGACTCAAGTTTCTATAATCACTCAGAAAGAGGCACAAAAACATCACGTGAAGGGTTGAACTCTAATCCCTCCTTTTCCTTAAACCGAGACGACCAGAACGCTGCAAAAGGCAAAATTCCTCTCTTTACCCAACACTCTTCTAAAGGACTCAAGCTTCTATAATCATCTAAAAAGG
>NC_059298.1:14416605-14436605 GCF_017591435.1 Portunus trituberculatus
GAGGAGGAGGAGGAGGAGGAGGAGGAGGAGAGTAACAAAGTGAAGCTTCCTGGCTTACGTTCTTATCCATAATCGTCGTTCCTCCTCCTCCTCCTCCTCTCTTCTTCTTCCTCTTCCTCCTTTACCTTCCCTCCATCAAACTTCCTCTCCTCTTCAACTCTCTTCACTACATCTCTTTCACTTTCCATGCACAACACCGTCTCCTCCTCCTCCTCCTCCTCTTTTCTTCCTCCCTCCTCCAGTCCTCCTCCTTCTTCTTCTATCAAATTTAGTTATCTCATATTTCTAAACCTCTCCTCCTCCTCCTCCTCTTCTTCTTCCTTCCTCCTTTACCGTTTCTCCGGCTGCCTTCTCTATCGTATTCATCCCACGTCAATCTTCCTCCATTCCCTCCCCGTCTTTTTCCTCCCTCTCCCTCTCTCCCTCCATGCCTGCCACTCTCTCTCCTTTCCCTCCTGACGGCGACCATACATCAGGACTTCAGGCCCAGCGAGGTGCTCCAGGGAGTGAGTTATGCCGCTTCTAAGCTACGTCGCCTGTATATCGAGGGGTGGGGTGGCGGGACGGGCTGAGAGAAAGAGGACGTGTTAGAAAGTCTGTATGAATAATGAGAGAGAGAGAGAGAGAGAGAGAGAGAGAGAGAGAGAGAGAGAGAGAGAGAGAGAGAGAGAGAGAGTTACATTAATAAATGGACATCAAGGGCTATTAGAACGTACTGGTTCCTGCCTCACCACACAGCCCGGCTAGCTCAGTCGGTAGAGCACGAGACTCTTAATCTCGGGGTCGTGGGTTCGAGCCCCACGTTGGGCGTTTGCAATATTTTTTTCGCGTTCACCCAGGCGGTAATGACGCCAAGGAAGCGGTTGAATAATTGTACCTTTACACGTTGTTCTTTACCATCCTGTTTACTATGATTTCACCTTAACATACTGTAACGATGTGGCGTATGTTTAAAGCAGCCTGCAGACCTGAAGGCATCACAGCGCCGCCTGATCCTTCAAAACAAAATATCGTACAGCACCGCTCGTAGGCTTATTTTGGAACCACTGCCGCCAACTGCCGATCCCTGAATATAGAACTAAACCCAAATTACTAAGCTATTAATATGTCAGTTAGTTCACACACACACACACACACACACACACACACACACACACACACACACACACACACACACAAGTAATACAGCAATTCAAAGCACACACTTTTAGCGAATATCTCCGCAAAGAAAGTTCACACATATATATCGGTCAGCAAGAAGAACGACGCAACAGCAGCAGCAGCAGGAAGCAAGTTTATAATTTGGTGTTTAGTGGCGGGATGAAAACAAATAATGAGAGAGAGAGAGAGAGAGAGAGAGAGAGAGAGAGAGAGAGAGAGAGAGAGAGAATAGATCTGAACACATTCTATATTCAGCTCTAGTCTCTCTCTCTCTCTCTCTCTCTCTTCTATCACCCATACTTCACCACTTTTTTAATTTATCTTTCTACTTTCACTGTTTGTCCTTCTCTCACATCATTTCATTCCCTAAAACGTCCTCCCTCTATCCCCTTCTCCCTCACCTAGCCCCCCATCTCTCTCTCTCTCTCTCTCTCTCTCTCTCCACGTCTTCCCTAAACTTCCCTGAGCTTCTTTCACATTCTAATGGCCGCCAGCGTGTCCGTCTCCTCCCTGAGTGGCGGGGAAGGAATTCAGACAAAATGCTCCAGCTAAGTTTGCAAAGGAACGGAACTCTGGAGTGGAGGCTGCTGCGGTGAGAGAGAGAGAGAGAGAGAGAGAGAGAGAGAGTTTTGGTTAGTGTGGGCTGGCAACGAGAGAGGAACTTGTTGTGGAAGGAATGGAAAATGGTGAAGGGAAAGGGGAATTGTGGGTGCTTTGTGAGAAATAGAAGGGGAAGGAAGGGGAATTGTAAAGGGGGGAAGAAAGAGGCCATGAGGAAACTGTTGGGGAGTGAATTTAGTTTATTTGGAGGAATAAAGGAAGAATGTGGGAGTCTGCTAAGGGAAAATAAATAAGTGATGGATTATAAATTTACCTGGGAAATAAACAGGGAGTGAATTAACCCTTTGAGTACCATGACGCGTTTCCATATTCATTCTGCTAACTATTTGGTGATTTCATACAGCTTCAGAAACTTACGTCGGGGTTTAAAACAGTGAGGACTTAGGGTATTAATTCCTTCGGTACTGGGACGCATTTTTATCATGAGTTTGGATATGATTTTAGACAATTTTATTTACATTAGGAAGGGTCTATGGAGGTCAGAAGATTAATGGCCAGAATCGTCACTATCTTAATCCACACATAAGTTTCTGAAGTTGTATAAAATCATTAAATAGTAAGCCAAATGAATATGAAAACGCGTCATAGTATGGAAGGTTAATCTTATGACCTCCACAGACCCTTCCTAATGTCAATAAAATCGTCTAATATTGTACACAAATCTCTAGGTAAAAATGTGTCCCAATACTGAAGGTGGTTAAGTTTACTGGAGAAATAATGGGGGAGTGTGAGAGTTTGTTGGGGAAAGAAATGGGAATGATAAATTTTGTTTGTGAAGTAATAAGGGGGAGGAAGAGATTGGCATATGCACACACACACACACGCACACACGCAGACACACATGTATATTTTCATTATGTATGTACTGCAATTCTAATAAACCGTATATCGTCATTATCATTACACACACACACACACACACACACACACACACGTACTGCAGTGGTTAGCACGTTCGACCCACAATCGAGAGGGCCGGGTTCGAATCCCGGTAAGCGGCGAGGCAAATGGGCAAGCCTCTTAATGTGTGGCCCCTGTTCACCTAGCAGTAAATAGGTACGGGATGTAACTCGAGGGGTTGTGGCCTCGCTTTCCCGGTGTGTGGAGTGTGTTATGTGGTCTCAGTCCTACCCGAAGATCGGGTCTATGAGCTCTGAGCTCGCTCCGTAATGGTGAAGACTGGCTGGGTGACCAGCAGACGACCGAGGTGAATCACACACACACACACACACACACACACACACACACACACACACACACACACACACACACACACACACTTTAAGTTTACTGATTGACTGATTGATTTAAATGTTCAAAAGTCGCGTCTTATTTCAATTTACCACAAAGAAAAAAAACCCAGCAAATTTCTCCACATTCCTCTACACTTCCACTCATTCCACCCTTTTTCCTCCTCCTCCTCCTCCATTTATCGTTCCCTGCTATCCACTCTTTCCGTTTTTTTCCTCTCCATTTCCTTCTCCGCCTTTTACTTGTCTTGTTCTTGTTCCTCTTCTTCTTCTTTTCTCACTTCACTTCAACTCTCATTTCTCTTTGTCTTTCATCTCATTTCCTTTCCACCGCCTCTCACTTTCTCTTTGTTCTTCTCTCCACTCCTCTTTGTCATCCTCCTCCACCTCCCTCCTCCATATCTTTTCCTATTTCATTTAATTTTTTCGCTCTTCTGCTCCTCTTCATCCTCTTTCATTGTAACCACTGCCACCCTCCTTCTCTCCTCTCCTCTCCTCTCCTTCCTTCCTTCCTCCTCCTGCTCCATATCTTTTTCTATTTATTTTTTCTTCTCTTCCTCCTCACCTTCGTCCTTTTCCACAGCATCCACCGTCACCTCCTTCTCTTCTCTTCTCTTCTCTTCTCCTTCCTCTTACTCCTCCTCCATCAATTCTTTTTCATCTCCCTCACATCTTCACTCGTCCTTTTCCTCTTCCTTCTCCTATGACATCTCCTTCCTCACTCCTTCATTTCTTTTCTCTCACTTTCCTCCTTCTGTACTTTTTTTTTTAACTCCCTCCTCCTCCTCCCTCCTCCTCCTCCTCAACAAACCTCCTCTCCTTCTTTTTTTCTATTTTCTACAACTTTTCACTCTTCCTCCTCCTTCACTTCTTATTCTTTTCCCTCACATACCACCACCACCACCACCACCACCACCACCACCACCACCTCCTCCTCCTCCTCCTCTGACCTAGGCATGTATTTCTTCACTCTTCTCTTTGGTCTCTTGGTTACTTTCTTTTGCTCTTTTCTTGATCTCCTCCTTCCTCTTTCTTCTTTCCATCTGTAACCCTCGTGCTCTCTCTCTCTCTCTCTCTCTCTCTCTCTGGTCTTTACTATCTTTCTCTTTTCATCCTCAATTTTTGTTTTCATTTTTTTTCGTGACTTTGTGCTTTTTCCCTCTTCCTTTTTATTTAGTCTTTACTTTCCTGCTCTTCTGTTCGCTTGTCTTTTTCTTTTTCTCTTCTTTTTTTTTCTCCATGGCAGTGACGACAGCCTTCTCATGACGATATATGATTTTTTTTTTCTTACACATAAAGAGACTCCTCGATATAGAGAAAAAGTAAGAGAGAGACGTACAAAGGTTTAAAAAGACACGCCTACACACACACACACAAAAAAAAAAAAAAAAAAATCACACACGAGAGAGAGAGAGAGAGAGAGAGAGAGAGAGAGAGAGAGAGAGAGAGAGAGAGAGAGAGAGAGAGAGAGAGAGAGAGAGAGAGAGAGAGAGAGAGAGAGAGAGAGAGAGAGAGAGAGAGATATTCCTTGTTCATACTCACTGTCGTGCCTCCTTTTAATCTTTTCCCTGTCTTACCTGTGAAAGAAAGAATACTGTTAACTTCACAACAACAAACAAAATAACAACACAACAACAACAACGGAGGCCATGTAGTCAGATAATGGGTGTGACTGAGACCTTTGTGTGTGTGTGTGTGTGTGTGTGTGTGTGTGTGTGTGTGTGTGTGTGTGTGTGTGTGTGTGTGTGTGTGTGTGTGTGTGTGTGTGTGTGTGTGTGTGTGAAGACGTTATCGGAACGAGCTCAGAGCAATGAATGGATCAAACGAAAAGAAATAAAACAAGCTTACTTTTTATTCTTATCTATAATCTATGTTTCTACCTAACCTAACCTAACCGTACTTACCTACCTATCTATCCATCTACAATACTTTAAAAAAAAATCTAATCTTTTAAAAACTTGACGGAGACAGTGCACATGTAAAATTCTCAATACACAACCACCACCACCACCACTACCACAACTAAACACCAACACCCGCCAAGTAACCAGGGTAATGGGAATGAAAGAGGCGTTCTTGTTGCGGGAATAGCGAGATGCAGGATGGATAAGTGAGAAATACCCTGATAGCCGGAGATAGCGAGGACATTATGCCGCGGCGGGATGAAGACAGGCAGCTCAAGGAGGTGTTTGGAGAGAGGCAAAGGGATATGAATGAGAAAAGAATATGTCTTCAGGAGCGAGGGGGGGAGGTGATGGGAAGGAGGAATAGGAGGGGGAGGGAAGTGGGTAAGAGGGCAAGACGTGTGTGTGTGTGTGTGTGTGTGTGTGTGTGTGTGTGTGTGTGTGTGTGTGTGTGTGTGTGTGTGTGTGTGTGTGTGTGTGTGTGATTCACTGTTTGATCTGCTGCAGTCTCTGACGAGACAGCCAGACGTTACCCTACGGAACGAGCTCAGAGCTCATTATTTCCGATCTTCAGATAGGCCTGAGACCAGGCACACACCACACACCGGGACAACAAGGTCACAACTCCTCGATTTACATCCCGTACCTACTCACTGCTAGGTGAACAGGGGCTACACGTGAAAGGAGACACACCCAAATATCTCCACCCGGCCGGGGAATCGAACCCCGGTCCTCTGGCTTGTGAAGCCAGCGCTCTAACAACTGAGTTACTGGGCGTGTGTGTGTGTGTGTGTGTGTGTGTGTGTGTGTGTGTGTGTGTGTGTGTGTGTGTGTGTGTGTGTGTGTGTGTGTGTGTGTGTGTCCGCTTCGCCACCAAGACAACCTGAAGAGACACTTACTTTCTGGCATCTCTGTGTCTGCAAGAGGGAGGAGAGAGTGAGGAGAGGGGAGAGAGAGAGAGAGCTTTGGTAATGACATGACCCTCTCTCTCTCTCTCTCTCTCTCTCTCTCTCTCGCGCGCGCGCGTGAATCTGGGCGTGTAAGTTTTAAGAAAAGTGTCAAGTTACTGAATGAATTAAACTGACCTTTTTCTTTTCATGGCAACCTCTCTCTCTCTCTCTCTCTCTCTCTCTCTCTCTCTCTCTGTCTGGGCCTTCATTCATTTCCCCTTTCTTTTTCCTTCTTTCCCTTCCTTCCTTCCTTCTCCCTCCATTTATTTTGCACCTCAATTCCTGTCTGGATTTGTGAGAGGGATGAAAGAAATGCTAAAAAGAATCTTGCTCTCTTCCCTCACCTAACTTTTTTTTCTTTTTCTATTTTCAGTATATTTTCTCCATTTCTTTCCTTTCACCTTACCTCACTTCCTCTCTCTCTCTCTCTCTCTCTCTCTCTCTCTCTCTCTCTCTCTCTCTCTCTCTCTCTCTCTCTCTGTTATCACTTTTACTCTCTTTCTCTTCTGTATTCTTTTATCCTTCATACACTTATCTTTTTCAGTCCCTTCTTCCTTTCCTATTTCTCTTATTGTTATTCCTTTCACTTCCTCTTCTCTTTCCTTTCCTTTATATCTCCTTCCTTCTCCACGTTGTTATTCTCCTACTTCCTTCCTCCTCTCCTTTCCTTTCTCTGTGGCTTCTTCACTTCCTTTCTTTATCATAAGTTATCCTTCCACCTCACTCATTCTATTTTCCATCCTCTCCACACATTGTTTTCCTCATTTATTCCACTATTCTTCCTCTTTTTCCTCCTCCTCCTCCTCTTCCTCGTTCTCTCTTTTTCACTTCCCATAAACATTCATTCTAATCAAATACTTACTTCTTTCCGTCCTTTTCTTTTTCTCCCTATCTTTATGTTCTCTCTCTCTCTCTCTCTCTCTCTCTCTCTCTCTCTCTCTCTCTCTCTCTCTCTCTCTCTCTCTCTCTCTCTCTCTCTCTCTCTGCTCATCTCAGTCAAACTTTTCATTGTAATCAAACAAATATTCTCTTCCATCCCTCCCCCAACCCTTCCTATTCCTTCCTCCTTTTCTTCTTCTTCTTCTTCTTCTTCTTCTTCTTCCTCTTCTTCCTTCTCCTCCTCCTCCTCCTCCTTCTCCCTTCTTCCAAACTTTCCTTCTAATCAAACAAATATTCCCTTCTGTCCCTCTTTCCACCCTTCCCTTATGTTTCTTCCTCCTTTACTTTTCTTCTCCTCCTCCTCCTCCTCCTCCTCTTCCTCCTTCTCCTCCTTCAGGCAGCTCCGGGCGGCAGCGAGAGGCGCCACACGGTTCGGTCGCCGCGGCACAGTGGGGAAAAAATTGAGTGAAAGATAATGAAACAGGAACTGAAACATTGCAGGTCACGAGGGAACGATAAGAGAGAGAGAGAGAGAGAGAGAGAGAGAGAGAGAGAGAGAGAGAGAGAGAGAGAGAGAGAGAGAGAGAGAGAGAGAGAGAGAGAGAGAGAGAGAGAGAGAGAGAATATGGTATAAGTCCTATATGGTCAATGAAAAATAATGTAATGGAACACGTGGGAATAAAAAAGAGAATGTAAAAAATAGGTAGAGAAAAAGAAATGTGATAAATAACTACTACTACTACTACTACTACTACTACTACTACTACCACCACCACCACCACCACCACGACCACCACCACCAGCACTACTACTACTACTACTACTACTAATACTATGCCACCCAAGCAATGCAGTGATTCCAAGCCATTATTTCTTTCACAGCGTATCATCATGTAGCTTAAAAATATAATGTAAAAAAAAAGAATATAAATAAACAAATAAAAAAAATGAAAACTCTTCCTATGTGGTGCAGAATAAACAGAACCCAAACAATGAATAAATAAATAAATAAATAAATAAATAAATAAACACACACACATACACACAAAAAAGTAACGAACCATCACAAATGAACAAAAAACGATGTACTGAATGATATCACGAAGAGAAAGAAAAATAATGAAACAAAAGGAAAAAAAAAAACCGATGTAAAAAAGAACAAGACCATTAAGCAAACAAAGGAGAAACAAATACGTGCCAAAAAATGTGGAAATATAACAGTTTTATTCATACCTTCACTAGCATGGTTTTTTTTTTTTATATTCGTCCATTTTTATCTAAACAAAGAAATGCGATTATTGATAAAAACTCTTCTAAAAATATATATATGCAAAAAAAACAACAACTAATAAATAAGTGTCCCTAGTTTCATTTATAAATTAATTACAATATATTCATTTACTTATTTTCCTTTAATATCTAAGAATGTCAATATAGAAGGAGAAAGCTGGATTTTTACTGAACGTGACTAACTATTCCCTCTTGAACGTGACTAACTATTCCCTCTTGAACGTGACTAACTATTCCCTCTTGAACGTGACTAACTATTCCCTCTTCTTCAATGACCCCCAACAGGTCCAGCTCTTCTACACTGAACATCCTCGGTCTGTCTGTTACTTGTAATCTCAATATTAACCCCTTCAGTACCGTGCCGCGTTTACATATTCATTCGGGTTATTATTTAGCAATTTTATACAGCTTCAGCAACTTATGTGGGGTTTGAAATGGTGAAGACTGTGGGCATTAATCTTTTGAGCCTCATACACCCTTCCCAATGCAAATAAAATCGTCTAATCATACCCAAAAATCAAGGTAAAATGCGTCTTAGTAAGGTTAAACTTCACATCTCACCTCTGGATAAACAGTCTATTACAAAGATAAATATTCTGAGTCATTTCCGCTATTTTCCTCACTGACACTACTACACACGGAAAAAAAAAAAATAACAACAACAAAAGAAATAGAATACAAAACATCGCATTTACCCACTCATCCAATCCTTTATCTACCCATCCACACGTATATCCACCCGTAAAAACAAAAATATCCAAATATTACGTAGGAGAGGAACACTCGATTCATTTACTCATTCATGTGTTGGTGCGTTGTGTATTTCAGCATTTTTATTGGAGCGTGAACAGCGAGGCGCGGGGCGAGTCTCCGAGGGGCGTGTGGTATTTATTCACCCCAGCCATTCCAGCGCCTGTATGGAAGCACTGATAAACTGCAGCAATTTGGGGAATTCTTTCGCAATTAATGGAGCAGTTTTCTCTTAGTTTTATTAACACTAATATTGCTGCGGGGATAACTGGGAGGTACAGCCACAGTGCTCTTCTGGGGGCCTTGTGTGTGTGTGTGTGTGTGTGTGTGTGTGTGTGTGTGTGGGTGAAATGCTACATGCTTCGTGCTGCTGTTACTGTATATGCTTGTGTTGTTGTTTTGTTTTGTTTTATGTACTGCTATTACTTGTACTACGAGTGGTGATGGTGGTGGTGTTGCTTGTTTTTCCTCTACTACTGTTGTTGTTGGTGGTGGTGGTGATAGTGATGAATGGTGGTGGTAGTGGTGGTGATGATGATGATGATGATATTCTGCTTTTGTACTATTGTATATAAGGCTGGATAACAACAAAGAAAATGATTAAAAAGACCGTTTACATTTCTTAACCCATGGAATAATTAGTGAGAATGCTTCAAATACCACCACCATCACCACCACCACTATCATCACTATCATCATCAAAATCATCAACACCATCATCATCACCTTTTCTGAAGCTCCACATGTCTCCTTCATCACCCACAGAGCCCTTCTATCTTCCTGTCCCTCCTTCATCCCTTCCCTTCCTCCCTCCTTCCTTCCTTCCTTCCTTCATTCCCCTTCACAGCTCGCCTCTCTCTTGGAATTTCTCCTTAAAACTTGGATACAAAAATTCTTTCACAATCTACAGAGCAATTTCACTTTCGATGTCCGACCATTATACATTTTTTTAAACTTACGACACGAGAGAGAGAGAGAGAGAGAGAGAGAGAGAGAGAGAGAGAGAGAGAGAGAAGTAGAGGATTAGTTCACATCAGAGGTCAAACTAACTCTCTCTCTCTCTCTCTCTCTCTCTCTCTCTCTCTGGCTTCTGTTTTCGTTCTCAGACTTAATACAAAGGAACAAAGAAAAAGAGATAAACATCATGGATATTTAGGAGAAAATTACCATTATTACTGTTATCATTATCATTAGTTATCATCATTATTATTAGTTATTATTATCATTATTACTATTGCTACTATTACTATTATGGATGTAAGGATGTTATTTACTGTGTGTGTGTGTGTGTGTGTGTGTGTGTGTGTGTGTGTGTGTGTGTGTGTGTGTGTGTGTGTGTGTGTGTGTATGCAAAACTTCTGGACAAACAGCACAAACTTTTGGAGTCGTGTTGCTGAGACTCGTGTGGAAAGTGTTACGGCTTTCACTCTCACTCTCCCTCTCTCCCTCTCCCTCTCTCTCTCTCTCTCTGTCTCTGACTCCTGCAGGCGACAACATGGAGCCTTGGCGTAGATTTTATTTGCAAGATACGAGGATTGTATGTAGTGGGGCATTGCAGCCAGACCCCTCCTCTCTCTCTCTCTCTCTCTCTCTCTCTCTCTCTCTCTCTCTCTCTCTCTCTCTCTCTCTCTCTCTCTCTCGTGTCCCTTGTCGTCGTATGAGTTATGGAATCTAGTGAAACCTTTCCCTAGAGCCTCGTCCAGCCATACTAAGCCTCCTCCTCCTCCTCCTCCTCCTTCTCCTCCTCCTCCTCCTCCTCCTCCTCCTCCTCCGTTTACTCTCTATTCTCTCCCTTCTCTTCCTTTTCTCCTCTCCTCTCCCTTCATCATCTACTAATATTTTTTTTTACTTCTGTTAATTCACCTCATTCATCTCGTATTCATTTTCATTTTGCATTTTCTTAGCATCTTTCATCCTTTGCCATTTCCTCTTCTTCATTCCTTAATTACTACTCTTTATTCCTTCTGTAGCTTCATCTCTTCTTCCTCATTCTATTTCTTCGTCTACCGTGTTTTCTTCTCTTCAATTTCTCTCTCAATTTCTACTGTCTACTATATATTTCTTCTGTTTATTCATCTCCTCCTCTTCTTTCTTTTCTCCTCCTCCTCCTCCTCCTCCTCCTCCTCCACATCTTCCAGCTTCTTCTTCAGGGTAAAAGAAAGAAACTTAATAAAAATGATAACAAATAAAGAAATCAGAACTAAATTTATCAACTCTCTCTCTCTCTCTCTCTCTCTCTCTCTCTCTCTCTCTCTGCTACATCCTTCTCCTCTTTGCTTTTTCTTCACTTCCTCTCTGCTTCTCCTCCTTCTCCTTCACGTTCGTTCATTTTTCTCTTTCTTTCCATCTCTCCTTTACCTCTTTGCTTCCTTCTCTCTTTCTCTCCTTCCACTTCTTCTTTCTTCTTCCTCCTCCTCTTCTTCCTCCCAAGACACTTCATAACATATATTAAAAAAAAAAGTGGAATATGATTTTGTTTTTGCACTACGTATATTGAGAGAGAGAGAGAGAGAGAGAGAGAGAGAGAGAGAGAGAGAGAGAGAGAGAGAGAGAGAGAGAGAGAGAGAGAGAGAGAGAGAGAGAGAGACTATTGATTGTGGTGCCAGGCCAGAGAACGTGGTAAGACTTAGGAAGAGTCTGTATTCTTGCCTAACTCTCAGAGACGCTTCAGATAACCTCCCTCCCTCCTCCTCCTCCTCCTCCTCCTCCTCCTCCTCCTCCTCCTCCTACTATTATTTTTTTCTCCATCTCTTCTCTAAGTATTCACTGTTGTATTTCTTCTTCTCTGTTTCTTCGCTTCTTCTTCTTCTCTTCCTCCTCTTCTCTAAATACTTCCTCTTATAGATCTCTTGTTCTTCTTCCACTTCCTAATTTTCTGCCTCTCGTTCTTCTCCTTCCTCCCATTCTTTTTTTCCTTCTCTTCCTCCTTCCTATTTTCATGGTTTTCTGTCCACCTCTTTTATTTACCCTCTTCTAATTCTTTTTCTTCAATTATTTTTTCCTCCTACTTATCTTTCATATCTAAAATTCTTATCTTTACTACTACTACTACTACTACTACTACTACTACTACTACTACTACTACTGCTGCTACAACAACTACTACGAATGCTCCTTACTTTTCCATTTTCTTTTCCCACAATCTTACTCTTTTCCATTAACACTTCTTCATTAACTTCTTCTTCTTCTTCTTCTTCTTCTTCTTCTTCTTCTTCTCTTCTTCTTCTTCTTCTTCTTCTTCTTCTTCTTCTTCTTCTTCTTCTTCTTCTTCTCCTCCTCCTCCTCCTCCTCTTCAAACTCATCCTAACGTTAATCTTCTCACAATACTTTTTTTTTTATCATGTTGAAAATCACACACACACACACACACACACACACACGTTATCGAAGGCTGTGAGAGACGGACCTAATTCTGGGTTAAGATATTTTCTCTCTCTCTCTCTCTCTTCTAAAAATGTTTGAGAAGCAATGGAGGTGATAACGAGAGAGAGAGAGAGAGAGAGAGAGAGAGAGAGAGAGAGAGAGAGAGAGAGAGAGAGAGAGAGAGAGAGAGAGAGAGAGAGAGAGAGAGAGAGAGAGAGAGAGAGAGAGAGAGAGAGAGAGAGGAAAGAGGCGTGCAAATATGTGATACTATTCATAAGCCTAAGAAGGGAGGAGGAGGAGGAGGAGGAGGAGGAGGAGGAGGAGGAGGAGGAGGAGGAGGAGGAGGAGGAGGAGGAGGAGGAGGAGGAGGAGGAGGAGGAGGAGGAGGAGGAGGAGGAGGAGGAGGAGGAGGAGGAGGAGGAGGAGGAGGAGGAGGAGGAGGAGGAGGAGGAGGAGGAGGAGGAGGAGGAGGAGGAGGAGGAGGAGGAGGAGGAGGAGGAGGAGGAGGGAGGAGGAGGAGGAGGAGGAAAAGGAGGAGGAGGAGGAGGAGGAGGAGGAGGAGGAGGAGGAGGAGGAGGAGGAGGAGGAAAGGGCAGGAAGAGGTGGAGACAGGAGGAGGAGGAGGAGGAGGAGGAGGAGGATTAAGGAGGAAAGGATGGAGAGGATAAGAGGATGAATGGGAGGGAAGGGTGGATGGGTGGTGGTGGGTGAGTGACTGGGTGTGTGTGTGAATGGGTGGGAGTGGCGGGTGAGTGTGGGAGAGTGGGTGGGGCGTAAAATCAATGGTATGTAGGCTGTGGCGCTTCCTTCCAGTTTGGCACCTCGCAAAACAAGAGAGAGAGAGAGAGAGAGAGAGAGAGAGAGAGAGAGAGAGACACCTACTTCTGATAATTGACGTGTTTCTTACTCAAGGCAGAAATATTGTGTTTAGAAGTAACATTAGTTTGATTTCACAGGAATATTACATAGACAATAATAATTACCTACCACCACCACCACCACCACCACCACCACCACCATCACCAGTACCACCACCACTACTACTACTACTACTACAACTATTACTACTATTACTTCAGGCCACGATATGACACTTTTAACAAATGGCCTCTATCTTTCAAAAGCTTTATTGCGAAAAAGAAATATTAAGTCTCTCCAAAGATTGCCTTGAACAGAACCTTACTACTACCACAACCAGTACCACCACCACCACTATCGCCACCACCACTACTACAACCACTTGGGCTACTACTAATACTATCTTGTTACTACTACTACTACTACTACTACTACTACTACTACTAATACTACTACTACTACCACTACTACTACCGCTGCTACTACTATTTCCACTACCACCACTACTACCACCACCACAACTACTACTACTAATACCACCACCAACAACTACTACTACTACTACTACTACTACTACTACTACTTCAATTAAGGTAAGAAAAATTGATGTTCTTATTAATCTAAACAGCTGTGCGGATGAGAGAGAGAGAGAGAGAGAGAGAGAGAGAGAGAGATACAACACACACCAACTGGCAGGACAAATGAATTCCCCACAGAACGAGTAGAGAGAGAGAGAAGGAAGGAGAGGGAGTGGGAGAGGGAGAGGGAGAGGGAGAGGGAGAGGAAGAGTGAGTGGGTGAGAGGGAAAGTGTAAGAGCTCCCTCGAGGGCAAACACAGCAATTCTCACTTCATGATTTTATCCACCTGTCTCTCTCTCTCTCTCTCTCTCTCTCTCTCTCTCTCTCTCTCTCTCTTCTTCCTCCTTTTATACTGTCCCTATACATTTATTTATTTCCTTCCTACTCCTTTCTTCGTCTGTCTGTCTGTCTGTCTGTCTGTCTCTCTCTCTTCTAAATTTCAGTATCCAAATTTTTCAAATCTGGATGAGAGAGAGAGAGAGAGAGAGAGAGAGAGAGAGAGAGAGAGAGAGAGAGAGAGAGAGAGAGAGAGAGAGAGAAGGAAGGAAACTGGAAAATAAATAATAAGGCACAAAATTCAAATATCGTGGGAAAAGTAGAAGAGAAAAGTAAGTAAATATATAAGTAAAGTTTCCTGTTGAGCGTCAGTCTTGTTTAAAAGTCAAATATAATTCTCTTGAACCACCATCAATCATCCTCTCTCTCTCTCTCTCTCTCTCTCTCTCTCTCTCTCTGGCTGGGTACAGTTTTGTTTGATTTTTTTAAACTTTTTTTTTTTCATTTTTTTTCAATTTTTCTACCTCTTTTTTCTGTCTTTTTTCATTTCTCCTTTTTAATCTTTTCCTACATTTTTCTCCATTCTTTTCCTTCCAATTTTTCATTTTATTTTCTTTTATACATATATTGTTTACCTTTTCCTCTCTCACTCACTCCCATCCACACACACACACACACACACACACACACACACACACACACACACACACACACACACACACATTCTATTTCCTGTTCTTTCCTTCTCTTCATTTCCTCTGTTATCGCATTCTCCTCTCTTTTTTTTCCTTATTCTCTTCTCTGTTCCTCCTCTTCTTCATTTCACAGATTTGCTTTCGTCTCTTTTCTCTTTCTTTTCCTCCTGTTCTTTTTGCTTCTGTTCATCTTCAATTCTTCCTCCTCTTCCTCTTCCTCCTCTTTCTCTTCCCTTTCTTCCTTATTCTTTCCTTTTACCACACATTCCTTCTCTGCATTCCTTTCTTAACCAACATCATTCCTCTTAATTCTTCTTTCCTCTCTTCCTCTATTTATTTTTCACATTCTTCCTCCTACCCTTATGCACTTTCCTTCCTCCTTCATTCTTCCTCTTCCTCTTCCTTCGTCTTCCTCTCCTGCATTCGTGTCACTTCCTCTTCCTCGTTCGCACCTCCTCCCTTCCTTCTCTTCTCTTCTGGTCTTCCCTTCTCTCTCTCTCTCTCTCTCTCTCTCTCTCTCTCTCTCTCTCTCTCTTTCTCTCTCTTTTCTTACATTTCGTTGTCCCTCTTCCTATTTTATTTTTCTCTTGTGTTTCTCTCTTCCTATTACTTCTTTATTCATTTTTTTCCTTTATCTTCCTTCTCTCCTTGCGTCTTTATTTTCTCCTATCTTCTTTCTTTTCTTTATCCTGCACGTATCTTTTCCTTTCTCTCTTCCTCTTAAATCCATTCCTGTTCTGTTGCATTACTCTCTATGTTCTTCCTGTCCTTCTTTATCGCAATTTCCTCTCTTTCCTTATCTATCTTTTGTTTCCTTCCTCTTAATTAATCTATTTTTTTTCCATCTCCTCTGTATATCTGTTTTCCTCTTCTTCTCTTTTCTTCCTTCTTTTTCTTACTATCTATATTTTTTTCCTAAGTCTAATATCAACAATTCTCTTTCTTCCTCCTCTTCCTTTTCTCCTTCTCACCGTTTCCTTCCCATCTTTATCCTTTGTCATATCCTACATTCAATTTTTTCTCCTCCTCTTCCTCTGAAAGATTCTCTCCTACCCTCTCTCCCTTTTTCTATATCCTACACAAACACCAGCTTTCCTTCCTCTTCTGTCCCTCCTCCCTTTTCTCCTCCTCCTCGTCGTCGTCGTCGTCGTCGTCCTCCTCCTCCTCTTCCTTTTTCTCCTTTTCCTCTCCTTTCCCCTCCTTCCATTCCCTGTCACCTCGCGTCACTCCCTCCATTATAGGACGGCGTCACAGCAGCGTCACCAGGCCGCAAAGGATATAGCCTCTCTCTCTCTCTCTCTCTCTCTCTCTCTCTCTCAACGAAGGCGAGGTATTGCTAAGAAATCACAGACCGTCTTGAAACCATCGATTATTTGGTGTGTGTACGTCTCTCTCTCTCTCTCTCTCTCTCTCTCTCTCTCTCTCTCTCTCTCTCTCTCTCTCTCTTCAGGCACGTTTAGGATCACCAATAATTCTTTCTAGTTTAGTTTTCTTTTCTTTCTTCGTTTCCTCTTTTATATTTCTTCATTTTTTCTTTCTTTTTTATTTACTTCAAAATTTTCAGCCTTATTTTCTCTCTGGTTTATCTTTTTTTCTTAGTTTTTCCATTTTTCTTTTGTTTCCGTTTTGATCTCTCATTTTTTCTTTTCTTTCCTTTTCTCAGTTTTCTTTTTTTCTCTTTAATTTTCCCTTCCTTTTCCTTCTAGTTTCTCTTCTTCCCTATTTGTTTTCCTCTCTTCCATCTACTTTCTCTCTTTCATGTTTTCTTTAGCTTCTCTTTTGTGTCCATTCCTCGTCTTCTTTCTTAAGTTTGTTTTCCTCTTCTTCTTCTTCTTTCTTCTTTTCTTTTCCTTTTTATTTCATTCTCCGTTACTCGTCTTCCTCTTTCTCTCTTTTTTTGTTCTTTAATTCTTCTTGTTGTTTGTTTATCTTATTTATCAACTTTCTTTATTTCTCCTGTTAAATTATTCTTCAGCTTATTCTAACTAATCAATAACTTTTTCCTTCTTCCTCTTTTTTTTTTTTTTTAATTTATCGCCTTTTTCCCTTCCTTGTATTTCTTTCTATTTTCTTATTCTCTTCCTTCTTTCCTTCTTATTCTTTGCAATGTCAAGCGTTCACATTGTATTTATTTATTTTCCTATTTTCGTTCCTCCTTCTTGAAATGTTTCGTTTATTTTCAGTTTCAATATTTTTTTGCTTTTCTGTTGATTTTCGTTTTCGCTTATTCTATTCCTCTCCCTCCTCCTCTTCTGCTCTCTCCCGTCTTCCGTAATCGCTGTTCTTTGTCTTAATCTCTCTCTCTCTCTCTCTCTCTCTCTCTCTCTCTCTCTCTCTCTCTCTCTTTTATATATTTTTTTTTCGCCATTTCTTCATACACGTTTTCCACATATTGCATTCCTATCCTCTTTCTTTCTTTCTTTCTTTCTTTTTTCGTGTTCGTTGTTTTTTTTTCTATAGTCTTCATTCATCTATATATTTTTTCCTTTTTTTCTTTTTTCCCCTTGTTCGTTAAGATTTATTTATTTTTCGCGTGTGATGTTGTTGTTGTTGTTGTTGTTGTTGTTGTTGTTGTTGTTGTTGTTCACTGCACTTCAATATCACATGATTCTCTTTAAGTTGTTGTTACGCTTTGTTTTACTCTGTTTTTCTCTCTTATCTTCTTTTTCTCTCTCTCTCTCTTTCTCTCTCTTTCTTTCTTTCTTTCCATTAAGTCTTCATTACATTTATCTCAAGTTATTTTTTATCTAATTCTTCTCTTTCTTCTTTTCTTTCTTCCGATCTTTTCATTTTTTTTTTTACACATCCATTTTCTTTCTTTGTATGTATTTTATTTGTACATCCTTTTCTGTGATTACTATTCTCTCTCTCTCTCTCTCTCTCTCTCTCTCTCTTGCTTTCTCTACTTATCTCTCCAACTTTTTTCGTCCTCAATGACCTTTCTTCCTCTTTACCTCGTCTCTCATATTCTCTCTCTCTCTCTCTCTCTCTCTCTCTCTCTCTCTCTCTCTCTCTCTCTCTCTCTCTCTCTCATCATCATGGTGCGCTAAGAGGAAGTTTTAGTCAGGTGGGTAAAGAGGTGAATTACACGCCACTCAGGTATTCGACTTCCCTCAGGCATTGAAACACACACACACACACACACACACACACACACACACACACACACACACACACACACACACACACACACAATCCTTACGTATTTTCAGTATGAGTCACGTAGATACATAAATGGATAGATACATAAATAGATAGATACAAAGATAGATAGATAGATAGATGGATGGATGGATGGATGGATAAATAGATAGATAGATAGTTAGATGACTGCATGAATAAATGAATATTATTGCCACACTTCGCTGAGATAAAGCTTAACTCCTTCACGGCGTTATGTAACCGTCACAACACTAAAAAGGTAAATGTGTAGAATCATTTAGAGTACTTACGAATGGGAAAACGAGAATATGAAGAGTAGATTAACCAATGTAGCAAAGATAACAAGTACTTTAGAGCATTTTGTGATTAAAACTTAAGAATACACGTTGATCAAAAGAGTAAAAGGGTTAAAAAGAGATTACAGCAGTTAAAATGTAGTGGTGAAAGAAATGTTTTATGCTCCTCTCTCTCTCTCTCTCTCTCTCTCTCTCTTAGGTCTAAAAACTCAGGTGCATCGAGGTGTTATAAGAAGAAGTTAGGCCTAATTCTCCCTTCACCTTGCCCACCTCCTGTCTGTCTGTCTGTCTGTCTGTCTATTGGTGGTGGTGGTGGTGGTGGTACTCGAATCAAAACAGGTGTTGCTCTTTAAGTTCAGCTCTAAAACATCTCTTCTCTTCTCCGTCTCCCCGTTTTCGTTACAAGTTCCAAGTATTGAGGTGACACTCCGGAGCTCTCGGCTTAGTACAGATTTTACATTGTCTTTTTTACATGTTTTTGTTTATCTATTTCCAGGCAGGTATACTTTTATTTATTTATTTATTTATTCTATCATTTTCTTACTTTGGTATGATTTTAACATCGTAACATCTGCGGAACTGGAACTGTATACTCTCTCTCTCTCTCTCTCTCTTTTACATTTTTTAAAGGATTAAGTATTCTTTATTATTTTATCCCTTACTTCTCATTATTTCTTATTGCATGTATGTAAAAATATATATATCTCTTAACTCCTTCAGTACTGGGACACATTTTTACCACAAGTTTTGAGTACGATTAGACAATTTCATTTACATTAGGGAAAGTCTATGGAGGTCAGAAGATTAATGGCCAGCGTCTTCACTCTTTACATCCCCACATAAGTTTCTGAAGCTGTATAAAATCACCAAATAGTAAGCAGAATAAATATGGAAAGGTGTCATGGTACTGGAGGGGTTAAATAGTGATGTCTTCCTTTCTTCATTACAACATGGAGGTTTTAGAGATTACAACTTTTATTATTTCCATTTCCTGTATCTTACTGGTGGTGACGGGGGTGTTTGTCCAGATAAAATGCAAATTCCAGAGAGAGAGAGAGAGAGAGAGAGAGAGAGAGAGAGAGAGAGAGAGAGAGAGAGAGAGAGAGAGAGAGAGAGAGAGAGAGAGAGAGACTTTTCTGCTATATTCGTCAACAAGGTAAGACTCAAACTCCTTCCCCTTCTCCCCCATGCCGTGTCACATGTAGAGAGGCGTCCCCCGGGGTGCCTCGCTGCCTCTTACAACCCCGCGGCTCATCTCGCTGGCCTCTCTCGATTCGGTGCCTGTGAAATATTCGGTCTTATCTCCGCCCCTCCCTCGCCAGGACTCATCTTCATCAGGCCACACATCCCGATAACGGAATCTCTCTCTCTCTCTCTCTCTCTCTCTCTCTCTCTCTCTCTCTCTCTCTTCTCTCTCTCTCTCTCTCTCTCTCATCATTTTTCAGTCTCCCTCTCACCTCTCTCTCACTGCCTTTTTCTAGTTGCCCTTGTCCCATTTCCCTCAGCCTTTCCTTCCGTCCTTCCATCTCATCTGTCCATCATCTGTCTCCACCTCCACCTCCACCTCCACCTCTTCCTCCTCCTTTTCCTAACCCACAGTCCTCTCCAATTTCCTTCATTCGTACTCAACCCTCTCTATCTCCACCTCCCTTCTCCCCTACTCCTCCTACTCTTCCTCCTCGTCGCCCCTCATCACCCAGCGTTCCAGATCCAAGTTTCAGTTTCCAGGTCACCATTCCAGGCACAGGTTTCGCGTTTCAGGGCCTGGAATGGCGGTGAAAAGAAGCCTTTGATGTCGGTTCTCGCGCGTTCACAAACTCGAGGATACAGCAAAAAAATAGGGTGGGGCTTTATATTTTCAGTGAAGCTTCCCATTTTTCCTTTTTTTTTAATGCTCTTTTTGTAGGTGTGACTGAAAAGGGTGGAGAGAGAGAGAGAGAGAGAGAGAGAGAGAGAGAGAGAGAGA
>NC_059298.1:14451605-14456605 GCF_017591435.1 Portunus trituberculatus
TTCTTGTCTTCCTCCTCTTCCTTCTCCTTTTGTCAGTATTTATTATTCATTCGTTTTCACTCATGCATATTCGCTCTCTCGTGGGTTGTTATTTCTGTCTCTCTGTTGCTGTCTCTTTCTCTGTCTCTGTTTCTCTCTCTCTCTGTTTGCTATTTGGAAGGCATTAGTTCGAGGGGTTTAAAATTGACTTGTATAGTGAAACATGAGTGCTCATCCCCGCAGACTGTTAAAGAAGAGAGCCAAGGGTCCGTATCCTCTACCCTCTAGCATCGTAGTGACTTCCTAGAATCTTAACCCCTTCAGTACTGCAACGCATTTTATCATGAATTTTGGATATTATTAGATGATTTTATTTACATTAGGAAGGATTTATCTCCAACACATTAATGCAGAGTTGAGTTTGTGATTACCTAACATCGACTAACCAACACAAACACCCACTACACTAAACTTACATCAATCCACAACCCACCAAAACCCTCAACACTCATACACCACATACACATAATATTATCCTCTTCTATACTCAAATCCATACAAATATACTTAGCCTCTCACACTTCACACACACATAGATACATACATCAACATCAACATACACCAACATATACACCGCATAAACACACATACACAAACACACATATATACACACGAAAGCTCTACGTTGAACTAAACACATTGACACAAACCACACACACACGGAGAGAGAGAGAGAGAGAGAGAGAGAGAGAGAGAGAGAGAGAGAGAGAGAGAGAGAGAGAGAGAGAGAGAGAGAGAGAGAGAGAGAGAGAGAGAGAGAGAGAGAGAGAGAGAGAGAGAGAGAGAGAGAGAGAGAGAGAGAGAGAGAGAGAGAGAGAGAGAGGAAATTGGTGGATTCCTCGTACGCCTTATATACGTGAAGGACCAATTAGAACGTCCAGCGCTACCCAATTAGGACATTCCTCTCATTTTCCAGACGAGAGAGAGAGAGAGAGAGAGAGAGAGAGAGAGAGAGAGAGAGAGAGAGAGAGAGAGAGAGAGAGAGAGAGAGAGAGAGAGAGAGAGAGAGAGAGAGAGAGAGAGTCTTATTACAGTGAGATATCTTTACGCAATACTTCCTTCACTTTCTTGACAGCTGTTTAATTTGTTCCTCTAGTCTTGATTTATACTGAAGATGAAAAACAATGACTTAACACACACACACACACACACACACACACACACACACACACACACACACACACACACACACACACACACACACACACACACACACACACGTAGAAACATACATGGAAAATATTCATGAGTATTAAAACAATATTTCAACTTTCCTTTCATGTAGTGGTACTGCAGTGGAGGAGGAGGAGGAGGAGGAGGAGGAGGAGGAGGAGGAGGAGGAGGAGGAGGAGGAGGAGGAGGAGGAGGAGAGGAGGAGATTAGGCAGGAAGAAAATAAAAGAGAAGAGGAGTGATATGAAGAAGAGAGAGAGAGAGAGAGAGAGAGAGAGAGAGAGAGAGAGAGAGAGAGAGAGAGAGAGAGAGAGAGAGAGAGAGAGAGAGAGACACACCAGGCACACACACACACACACACGCACGCACGCACGCACACACACACACACACACACACACACACACACACACACACACACACACACACACACACACACACAAAACACTTCCAACACACACAACAAACCTGTAATTAATACCAACAAGAACCAGACGACTTCCTCCTCCTCCTCCTCCTCTTTTTCTTCCTCCTCAACCACCACCACCACCACCACCACCACCACCACCACCTCCTCCTCCTCCCTTAATATCCCTGCAGCAAACCCTCCTTCACCAGCCTTCTTCCTTCTTCCTTCGCCCTGACAGGAAGAAGGAGGGAATACTGCTTCCTCTCACGCATCAGAGAAGACAGCAAGAAAAGAAGGAAATACTGAGAACGGAAAAGAGAAGGAAAAGAAAAGGAAAAAAAAGGAACAAGAGACTATAAATTATGCAGACAAAAGGTAAAGAATAAATATACAGATATGAAAGGAATAAAAACATAGAATAAAAAAAAAAAAAAAAAACCTCAGTATAAAAAAAAGAAAAAAAAACTAACGAACATTTTACTTTTTCCATTTTTCTTTTCTCCGTCTCTTTCTTTCTTCTTTATTTTTCTGTTTCCATGAGGAAGTGCAGACCAATTAACATTTCTGTGGTACTGACAGTGTTTATCTTTCTTTGCCTCTTGTGTTTGGGTTTACCTGCTGTGTTGTGCTGTTGTGTGTGTGTGTGTGTGTGTGTGTGTGTGTGTGTGTGTGTGTGTGTTTGTACGTCTGCGTTCGTGCTTACTCTTTTTTCAATTTGCTTTATATCATTCATGTTGCACAACAGAATGCAAGTTTTTTTTTGTTTTATTAATTGATTTCATTATTATTAGTATCTTTTTCCAGAATATGGTTCACAATTGCTAGAAGTTTAATTTTTGTTATACTGGTCGAAAGCATATGAATGACTCTCTCTCTCTCTCTCTCTCTCTCTCTCTCTGAACGACTACATACCACTCACTGACTGTATCTCTTTCTGTGATTAACTTTTCTACGTTCCCTTCTTTCCATCCTTATCATTTCCGCCTCTTTCTGTACTGTAACATCCTCCACACACCCTCACCCTTTTCCCTTCACCTCTCGTTACTCTACACACGATTTCTTCCCATAACTGAACCTCCCCTTCATACTCACGTTTTTCCCTCGTGTAAAGTCGCCAATTACAGTAACTTTTCCCTAATTTTCCTCCCTGACACATCATAAAGCCCGTGGGAGCAGAAGAAGTAGGACAGAGCAAGGCGCAGACGGAGGTAAATCCATTCTAGCTGTTAATTAAGCGAGTAAAACCTTCGTTCCGGCGGTGTTCGAACCCTGAGTCCCTTCCAGCTTGATCCCCTGAGAGCCAGAGAGTCGTGCAGCCTTCGCCCATTGCTGTCTTTTATAATGTGAGGGAGGAAGGTTATTAAATTTCGTTTTCCCATCCCTCTCCCTCCCTCCCTCTCTCTCTCTCTCTCTCTCTCTCTCTCTCTCTCTCTCTCTCTCTCTCTCTCTCTCTCTTTCTCTCTCTAAAAATATAGTAAAAAGGACATTATTATTCAGTCACTTATATTTTTCCTTTTTTTTTTTGAGATGGAATGAATACAATTTTTTACCGCATTTTTATTTATTTGTGATTCTTGTTCGTGAATTAAGTATAAATGTTCTTGATTTTTAAGATTTTTTTTCGTTACTTATTGTTTTGCTATTGTTTTTCTTTCTTTCTATAATTTTCTTGCCCTTTTTCTATTTAGTTCCCTCAATTCTTTTCTATTTTTTCCTTCCTTTTACCTTTATTTCATCACATATTCTCCTTTTTCTTCTTATTTTTCTTGCTCGACACCGTTTGATGTTTAATATTACTTCTCTCTTCGTCCCTTAAAGATCTCTCTCTCTCTCTCTCTCTCTCTCTCCCAAAGCTGAACCCAATGAACCCCACGTCCCCATGTAAACACAACCGAAGGAACAAACAAACAAACTATGAACAACTGAGAGCCGTTAAACAAAATAAGAAAAAAAAATCATGAAATAATACGGAAAGAAAATGACGGTGAATTTAATAAGGTACAAACGAAAGGTAGAAAAAAATGTATTAGAAAAATATTATTGAAGAAACTGAGCAAAAAAAAAGGTAAACAGTGATACAAGATTAGTTAAGTAAAAAGGGCAATGACAAATGACAATATGGTTAAGAAAGAAAGAGAGAAAGAAAGATCAAGAGTCACAAATTATTTATTATATAGAAATGAAGGATAATTGTTTGTGAAGAAAATGCGCGGGAAAGGTAAACAGTGATACAAGATTAGTTAAGTAAAAAGGGCAATGACAAATGACAATATGGTTAAGAAAGACAGATAGAAAGAAAGATCAAGAGTCACAAATTATTTATTATATAGAAATGAAGGATAAATGTTACTGAAGAAAATGCGCGGGAAAGTTAAACAGTGATACAAGATTATGCAAGAGGAAAGGGCAACGGCAAAGGACAATATAGTTAAGAAAGAGAGAAAGAAAAATAGAAAGTGTCACTAATGATTATATAGAAATGAAGGATAATTGTTTGTGAAGAAAATGAGCGAGAAAGTTAAACAGTGATACAAGATTATGCAAGAGGAAAGGGCAATGGCAAAGGACAATATAGTTAAGAAAGAGAGAAAGAAAAATAGAAAGTGTCACTAATGATTATATAGAAATGAAGGATAATTGTTTGTGAAGAAAAAGACCAATTACGGTAAACAGTGATACAAGATTAGGTAAGTAGAAAGGGCAAAAGGACAATATGGTTAAGAAAAAGAGAAAGAAAGAAATAATAGAAAGTCACAAACGATTACATAGAAATGGAGAATAAGTGTCTTGAAACCTCACCTCTTCCACGCTCCTTCCCCCCGAACCCCCAGACTACCTGAAGCCAAGTGTGTTGTCATAAACTGAGGGAAAGAAAAGAAAAGAGAAGGAAAAATAAAACAAGATGAAAAAAAATGACTGATAAAAGAAAAGATGCCAAAAAAAAAGACAAGAAAAAACACCAAACAATGATAATAATGGGAAAAGAAAACACAAAGAAAAGCAATAGAAGAACAAGAAAAAAACGTACAAATAAAAAAAACAATAAATGCAAAGAAAAAAAAACTATGAAAAGAAAAAAAAAAAAAAAAAAAACCGTACATTTAGTCATCCCGGGCAAAAAACACAAAATGAAAAAAGAAAAAAAAAAAATAGCAAAAATCCCGTACATTTAGTCATCGAGGGAGCAAGTCGAAGTTTCATCTCACTCCAAGTCGACGATTTAAACTAGAAACACCAATTAAACTTTGGCAATTAAAGCTGTCAGTTGGTTAGCGTATTCATGAGCGGCTCAAGAGGGGGAAGGGATGGGCGCGCGGACCGACACCTGAAAACCGGCTTCACCTTAATTAACGAGCCAGGTGACAGGCAGAGAGAACTGGGA
>NC_059298.1:14461605-14474105 GCF_017591435.1 Portunus trituberculatus
CCTACACCCACCCACACACACTCATCCACCCAACCATCCATCCACACACACACACACACACACACACACACACACACACACACACACACACACACACACACACACACACACACTCAAATACATACACATTGCCTTGACACAAACAAAGTCTCCCTCTCTCTCTCTCTCTCTCTCTCTCTCTCTCTCTCTCTCTCTCTCTCTCTCTCTCTCTCGACCTTTCAGAGCAGTGACACAAAGCTAATTTTAACGCACCAGCGGATCTGATGCTGGAGTGGGGATAAGATGACTGTCAGATCCAGCTACCGAAACTGATGTGCGAGTGAAGATAAGAGATCCGACGCCAATATCGGTGGATTTTAGTGGATTCGACGTGGATAAAGGATTCAACTCGATCGAGAATGCATAGGCGTGGAGTACATAGCGTTATCTGTCTGCCACGTATGCGAGTTGCTCCTCAATTCTGCGACGTGAGGGTCTGTGTAACTATAAGCGGTTAAACCCATTGCGCGAAGCCAGATAAGGGGAGTTTGAAACGATATCTCCGTCTGTATATGCGATTTCATTCCATGTCGTTGGTGTTTGTATTCTCGAACGCTTTTGTGTCACGTAAAGGCTGTTTCTTTTTACCCCGTGCGTGTTTTGGTGTCTGTGGTGATGCAGAGTTGCTGTTATACTCTTACTGACATTAGGGAAACTTGAAAAGGAAATCCTGGCCACCTCAGTAACTCATAAAGGCTATTTTGAAAGACTTTGGTTGGTTGTCGTGTGTGTGTGTGTGTGTGTGTGTGTGTGTGTGTGTGTGTGTGTGTGTGTGTGTGTGTGTGTGTGTGTGTGTGTGTGTGTGTGTGTGTGTGTGTTTCCGGTGACGATGTCCAGTTCTTGTTATAATCATATTACCGTCACAAAACATATAAAAAAAAAAAAAGGAAACTTATAACCTTGATAACCTAATTAAACTCAAACAGACTGTTGTGGAGACTATTCTGAAGCGCTACGAAGACTGTGTTCCCTTGTGTATGTCTGTTTTTTCACCCCAGTAATGATAAAAAAAAAAATTCTTGTTAAATTTTCACCGTTATCATGAAACCTTGGAAAAAAGCTACTTGAAAACATAAAAAAAATACAAGGAGAGGATTCATTCTTACGCCTCCCAAAGATGTATAGAATCCTTGTTATAATCGTAAAACATGATAAAAACACGGGGAAAAAACAAACCATTGAAAACCTTAAAAATTCAATACTAACTCTTACACCCTCTCAAGACACCGAAATAAGTCACAAACACACCTGAACACAGCGTCCTACACACCCTCTAGTATATTCCCTTCCTTCTGGCGTGGAGGTATAGATAAGGGTATAATGCCAGCCTTCAGTGGTCAAGGGAGAGAGGGGAGGGGAGGCAAGGTGATGTAATCCTGTGCGTCTCAGCGTGAGCCTCGACAGCCAATACAGAGCAGCCCAGCCCTCGACACACACCTAATCCCTTATGCTCGGTTGTGTGATATTCAGATCCACCATAACTCAGAGACAGAAGCTCGGATCCTCTACGGGGACTCGGCAATATACTCTCTCTCTCCCTCCCCCCCTGTCTGTCTGTCTCTCTCTCTCTCTCTCTCTCTCTCTCTGAAGCCGTGGTCTCAAGCTCCAATATTACACCAGCTCACGCCCTCACCAGTCCCAGCTGACAGTTACGCCTCGTCGACCCTCACCATCCGGCACGCACACCTCTGCATATCTTAGCACCCACCACCATCTACCGCCGCCCAGCACAGCCCAGCACAGCGCACAACAGACAAACACCACCCACCACAGTCCAGTAGAAGCACCGAACACGGAAGAACAATCACAAACGGCAAGGCACGATCCAGTTATCCCCATAATACACAGGAAACGCAAAATACACATCAGAACAAGAAAAAAAAGAGAGTTACGTTCAGAACAGCGCAGAAATAACAAACGCATCCCAGTACAGAGCATGAACCATGGGACACAAGCAAGGAGAGTGCAGTAATGTCTCCAGCAAACATAAAGAACACTAGATATACCACAGCACAACACAGAAACAAGAACCATTCAATACAGCGAAAAAAAAAAAAAAATGACAAGCACAGACCACCAGAGGGCCAGTATTCACTCAGCAGTACCGCTACTCCTGACTAACTACCGTTTCCACTACGAAGTGAGGACCTAATTAGCATCCAGAAGCACACCTAGCCTTGCACTCACCGCTATTACAAAAATGACGATAACAACAACAACAACAACAACAACAACAACAACAACTTCAACTACTATGCTCTTTTCAGCCTATTTAGCACATAACATCTATATCTATGACTATCTTAGCACTCAGCACTACTATTACCATTATTATTACTACTACTACTACTACTACTACTACTACTACTACTACTACTACCACAATACTGTTAATATTCCTCTTACCGTTCGAAATATTGAACATAGCCAGAATGCAAGCAATATTAAAAATTCCAAAGATATTAAGTAAAACACACACACACACACACAGAGAGAGAGAGAGAGAGAGAGAGAGAGAGAGAGAGAGAGAGAGAGAGAGAGAGAGTACATCAGCAAGATCCTTGGCTCTAAACAGTGTGAGGAGGTTCAGGGTATCAAAATAATAGTCACAAAAATAACGATTAAAAACAGAGGCTTGATGCATACACTATTTGCAGCCAAGTAAAAATAGAACAGAGCTGCGATGTTTTCTCTCTCTCTCTCTCTCTCTCTCTCTCTCTTCCTTCTGCGCTGTTGTACAAGACACTTCTGGCAACATAATTGGACAGAGAGAGAGAGAGAGAGAGAGAGAGAGAGAGAGAGAGAGAGAGAGAGAGAGAGAGAGAGAGAGAGAGAGAGAGAGAGAGAGAGAGAATCATTCCACGTGCCAAGAACAAATGCAGACTCTCTCTCTCTCTCTCTCTCTCTCTCTCTCTCTGTGTGTGTCTGTCTGTCCGTCTGTCTGTCTATCTCTCTCTCTCTCTCTCATTTCTCGTTGATGATACAAAAAGTAGATTTAGGTAAATTGATATTCCAGTGTTCCTGTGTGTGTGTGTGTGTGTGTGTGTGTGTGTGTGTGTGTGTGTGTGTGTGTGTGTGTGTGTGTGTCATGTGTCCCGCTGCAGACAATTTTATTCATTTTCATTTAAGAAAGATGAGAAAGAACTGCATAGCTTTACTGACACTTCTAATGCATCCATCTATTTATCTGCTTACTCAAAACACACACACACACACACACACACACACACACACACACACACACACACACACACACACACACACACACACACACACGTATTGGACACTTTCGGATGTGAAATTCAGTGGATTACAATTTGCATAATGAAAACAATGGATCTGAACAAATAAATTCCCTTAACTCTACGTAACTATAACTCTACTCCTCTCTCTCTCTCTCTCTCTCTCTCTCTCTCTCTCTCTCTCTCTCACACAGAACAAGGTAACAAGCGCCGCCGTGTCTTCATTAGGTAGGTAATTAGGGAGCAGTAATTAGCAGTGTTCACATCGATACATTAATTAGCGGGTAATTTGTGCTGATGCCTCCCCTGTGCCATAATGGGCAGGTGAGGGGCACATCCACGTCACCCTCGTCACCAGTACAGGTGCGCTGAAGGGACGCCACTGGGAGGGGAGGGATACAAGGAGAGGGTAAAATACGTGGGACAATGATGGAATGAATGAAGTCATGTCGGGTGGAGTGACTGGTGGATAAGTGGATGATGCTACGATGTTTGGTGCTGTTAGTGGATGTCGGGAGATAATGATGCGTGAGGTTTTGTGAGTGGTGGTGGTGATGATGGTGTGATTGATTGATTGATGTATAAATGATGATAAAGGAAATATTCTACTATTATTATTATTTTTTATTTATACCATGTGGGCTTTTCACGGGAATTTCTGGGCTAAAGGAGATACTTTTTGTGGTACTTCCTATCTCAAAGTCCACCCGCTAGGAAACCGTTGCCCCGAGTGAGGAAGTCCAACTTGCACTCGGACCGTGGACAGGATTCGAACCCGTGCGCTTGGAGACCCCTCGAACCCCAAACCCAAAGCACGCATGGTTCCACTGCACCACAGCGAATAAAGATAGTGATGGCGATACTAGTGAAGATACATACAAACGAAGAATATGAAGTAAACTGCAAAGGAGATTCAAGTCTGATATGCTACGGGAATATGAGAAAAAAAGAAAAAGTTAAATCGAATATAAGTGATTAAAATGGAGAAATTAAAGAAAATAAAGACAAGATGATGGGATAATAAAACAACTCTCTCTCTCTCTCTCTCTCTCTCTCTCTGTGATGTGATCTTTAAAATAACACGATAAAAACACGAAAACCTATTTACCTACATATCTATCTATCTATCTATCTATCCATCTATTCTCTTCCCCTCGGTGATTTGACAAACCCCCCAAAAAAAAAAAAAAAAAAAAAAAAAGTAGGGCAACACAACGAAGGAAAAGGAACAGAGGAGAGCGGATTTAAACAGGAAAAGGATTAAGAACAGTACACTGACACGCTCTTCACAGGTATTCACAGGTATCGTGTAGTGTGTGGTAAATATAAGAGAAAGAGGGACTAGACTAGCTAATAAACACTTTTTTTCTCACTTTTTCTGTCCATGGAGATTAACGTTGGTGATGGTGGTGGTGGTGGTGGTGGTGTGTGTGTGTGTGTGTGTGTGTGTGTGTGTGTGTGTGTGTGTGTGTGTGTGTGTGTGTGTGTGTTAGGAAGTCTGACCTCTAGTAATCAAATGAAAAAAAAAAAAAAATGAATACGTAAAGATGAAGAAAGGAAAGAAAGGACGGAATGAATGAATGAAAGAAGGAAGGATGGGAAAAAGAAAGAAAGAAAGAAAGAAAGAATGAAGAATGAAAGAGGTAGAAAATAATCCAACCTAATCCCGCCAAAAATAGATTATCATAGGGTGGGAATGACGAAGTGTGTGTGTGTGTGTGTGTGTGTGTGTGTGTGTGTGTGTGTGTGTGTGTGTGTGTGTGTCAGCATCAGCCTATCTATCCATCAAAAGTTACCGTCATCACAGAGCGACAACCTCATATTGTGGCTGCATCAGTTCTCATACATAAAGACAGATTGTTATATTCATCACCACCAACAGCCAAACATTCTCCCGTTACATATACATGCGGATATTATCAAACGGTACAACGTTAACACTATTTCCTTCATTAATGTGTTTTAATTCACGTTCAAAACTTTATGTGAGAGGCAAATTATTCTCTTTTTTATAATGTAATTCTTGTTTCGTTACTAAGATCAAAAGAAAAAAGAAAAAAAATTGACATGTTCAGCAAGGTAATTCATGAGTAAATCAGTATTCTTAGTCGTTGTTTTCTCTTTTTACTAGTAGATTGTAGAACTCCCTGCACGCTTCTGTATTTCCTGCTGCCTGTAACTAAAACGTCTTCAGGAGCAAAGTTTTAATACACTTCACAGCGCAATTCAGGACTTGATTTCAGACTGTCTCTCTTACGGACTGACACTTCCATCATTATCGTCTTGTTCAAGTGTTTGTTCTTAGCTTGAACACTTTTCATACAAATAAATAAATAAATAAATAAATAAATAAATAGGCAAACAAACATCTTCTACGTAAACAGACTTTCTTAATTCCTTTCATCCATCCATTGTTTCCTCTATCAATGCCTTCATCATCAATTTTTTTCATACCACAAACTTTTCTTTCCTCCCTAAATAATAATGAAGAAGACGTCGCCGGAAGGAAAGTTTTTACCAGGACTTCCTTTCTTCTTTCCAACCATCCATTCTTCCTTTGCTTGATCTTGTTCTTTTTTTTCAATATTTCGCTTTCACGCAACAAAGACTTAATTTCCGCCTCTTCCTAAATATCAATGAAATACAACCCAATGTCGGGAAGCGAAGACATAACAATACTTCCTTCCATTCAAAAATTCATCTGGTTTTTATTTAGTCTTAAACAACAAAATCTTTTCTCCTTTTTAAGTAATAACAAAAAAAAAAAAGCAAAAGCAAAAGTCAGCGAGGAAAGTTCTTAAAACAAACACGTGATTTTCTTCCTTCTTTTATTAGCGCACTTTTCATACTACAAATTCTCTTCCTTTCACTTCCTAATCAAATATCAAGAATGCCAAAGAAACAAGGAAAGTTTAGCAAGCTTTATCTTTTTTCTCTGTGAAGCTAAAACAATCTAAGCCACAGAGGAAAAACACTCATCTATCTCTTCTTTCACATGAAAAAAATCTTCCTTTTCTTTCCTTCATGAACAAAAGAAAAGAAACAATATAAGGAAACTTCAGGACTCGCACGTCATGTCATTCTCACTCTGTTTCTTCCTTCCACCTTTTCGCTCAGTTAACACCACGAAGCTCTCTACAACAGAACACAACAACAACTCGCCCATATTTTCTTTCACAAAATAAATACAGCTAAACTCAAAATCCTCTAAATATTACAATTACTCCTTTATTCCTTACACTCGTCACACTTAAAAAAAAAAAAAAAAACCTAGCCATATTTTCTTTCGCATAACAAGTCCTCTGTTAAATTCTGTCCTAAATAGTATTAAAGCAAAGCTCCGAACCTTCAAGCTTTTAAACTAATCCTTTTCTTACTTCAACTCCGTCAAACAGATAAAAGAAAAACAAAACAAAACAGGAAACAGTCGTCTATCACCTTTCATACGAATAGAAACAATTAATTAAAACAAATCACAATGAAAGGAAAGCCAGAATCCTCACTTTACCTTATGCTTCCTTCCTTCTTAATATTTCCCTTCACATGATGAAAATATTCCTTTCCTTCTTAAACAACGATGAAAAGGAGACTCGAAAACCGCAAGCAAAATTATACTAACCGTTTCTTTTTCCCTGTTGCTTCCTTCCTTTCTTCCTTCCATTCAGTTAATACTACCCAGAAAACACCCGTCTCTCTTTTACTTCTTAAGACAAAAGCCTTCCTTTCTTTCCTAAATAACAATGAAAACAAACCCAGAACCCGCTAGCAAAGTTATACTACACATTCCTTCTCTTCCTTTTTTTTCTTCCTTGCTTCAGCTCCGCTAATCTTTTTCTACATATTGAAAAGTTTCCTCCTTCATAAAAACAATAAGAGAAAACTTCACAACCCGTAAGCAAAGCAGTGCTAACTCTTCCTTTCTCCCTTCATTCCAGTCAATCATTTCCTTTACATTATACTCTGCCTTTCTTTCCTAAATAGTAACAGAAAACCCACAGTCTAACATAACCAGCTCTTTCTTTCTTTCCTTCATCCCAATCAATCTTTTCCTTCACATTATACTCTGCCAATCTTTCCTAAATAATAAAAGAAATATCCCAGTCTAACCTAACCTAACTCCTTTCCTTCCTTCCTTCATCCCAGTCTCCCTTTCCTTCATATGACAACATCTTCCTAAATGATAAAAAAAAAAGAAAAAATTACAGAACTTAACGTAACCTAACTCTTTCTTTCCCTTCCTTCATCTCAGTCTCCTTTTCCTTCATATGACAAAACCTTCCTCTCCTTTCTGAATGCTAAATGAAAATCCAGAGCCTTCGCTAATCTAACTCTTTCCTTTATACCAACCTTCCTTTCCTTCCTGGATGATAAAAAGTAAACAGAGCAAAACCCGCAGGCAATGTCACAGTAACTCTTCCTTTCTTCCTCGCAAGCCATGATAACCCTCCTTTTCTTCCTTCTTCTTCTCGCTTCCTTCCTTCCTTCCTTCCTTCCTTCTGCCAAATGAAGAGGGTAAGCAGTGCCACAGTATCCATCCCTTCCTTCCTCGCAAGCCATACTAACTCTCCTTTTCTTCTTCCTCCTCCTTATCCTTCTCGCTTGCTTTCTTCCTTCCTTCCTTCCTTCTGTCACATCAAGGGGATCCAGGCACACAAAAAGCAAAACACTCGGTGACGTGGCGCGGCTTCCTGTAATCAGATTCCAGTACAAAGAGAATCGATACCGACCAATCAAGTACAAGGACTATCAACGAGAGCCAATAGCAGCTGAGAGGGAGATGAATAGCCACCAATCAGGGAGCGCCTTTTTCATGCCTAAAAGTCTCCTTCCCGCCAAAACCTTTCCCCACTTTACCTGACACTTCCATCTTTTCGCCCGCTACGGTTTTCTTTTCTTTTTTTTTTCTCTTTTTTTATTCATATCTTTCTTTTTTTGATGTTTTTTTTTCTCTTTGGTTTCTATTCGTATACTATATTTTGTTTGTTTTTCTTTTTTTTCTTTTACTTATTTATGCTTCCGGTATTTTCTTTCTTTCGTTCTATGCATTTTTTTTTATATAATTCGTTCTCATCCATCAGTTTGAATTTCCTCAGCTTTATGTTGCTTTTGATTTATTTGTCTTCTTATCCTCGACTTTCTTGGTTATTTTCATTCATGGATTCGATATATTTTCTCCTCTTCCTATTTTTTTTCTATAAATTTCTATCCTTCATTTGCATCCGGCATTTTTTTTTCCTCTCCTAGTTATATCTTTCACAAAATTCTCACTGTTCTTCTTTTCTTTCATTTTCCATTCATGAATTTCATATTTCTTCCACTTCCTGTTTTTCATTCTATTTTTTTCTCTTATCCGTAATTTGCATCCATTAATTTTTTTCATCTTTTGTTTATTATACCCTTATTTGTTTTTCTTTTTCATTGCATATTTTTTTTCTGCCTCGTATTTTCCATTCAATTAAATCAAATCATTCTTGTCCTGTCATTATATTATTTCTATGTCATTATACGTTTTTATTCACATTATTATCTATTTATATTTTACACATTAACATTATTTGTACACCTGTCTAATTAATACCATATTTCTTTCTAGGACAAGTTTTTTTTTTTCGCTTTTTAATTTATTTGTCTTTACTTCATATTTGTTTTCTTTTCCTTCAGAAGTCGCAAAGTGTTTCCTTCCCTGACCCAGAATCTTACACTCCCACCGCCTAACTTTTATTAATTTTCGGTGACAAAAACTTTAATTTCCGTCGCCTCTCGCTCTTAAAAAAAAAAAAACAGCAGCGACTTCTATCCTTATTTTTTCTTTTTGCGTCTCTAAGCCAATACTACATTATTTTGGTCGTGTTTCTACTTGGATATTTCCTGTTACACACACACACACACACACACACACACACACACACACACACACACACACACACACACACACACACACACACACCTTGAATATTTAGCTCCATCTCATCGTTTTCCATCTCTATTTGTAACTTTTCGGCTCATTTTGATAAACTTATGGCTCAAACTTTACCCTTTTCTTTTCTAAACCCATCAATTTCTAATCTTCAAAGGGGAAAAAAAAACTTGATTTCCTCGCCCAATTTCATACACTGCTAACCCAAACTTCATATACGCCAGTCCAGTACCTTCATTCCACACACCGAAACTTTACATTCCAGCCCCACAAACTTTAGAATTCAATCCCAAATACTTTCAAATTCACACACCAAAACTTTACATTTCTATCACGAATTCTCGCTTAAACTTTACAAATCCGGCAACCCCACCATCAATTTGTCACCTCAACATTACATTTCCAGTCTAACACTTGTCGATTTCAAGGTCCAACAGCCCTACACTCAAACCCTCGAAAATAAAGCCAATTCCTAGTCCAAACTTTGCAATTCCGGACGAATCCCCCCAATTCTTAAGTCAAACATTCAATTCCAGCCACAGAACATTTACTTTTCTAGCGTGGGTCTTATAACCTTTATTCTTTTCCCCTTAGCTAAGATCTTCCTTCTTTTTTTTCTTTCCGGAGCCTCGCGAGTCTTTCCACGGCAGCAGCTCAGCCCCACTCAGCCCCACCTGGCCGCGGCACGGGAGACAGATGGGAATAATACGACAATAAATATTCATAAATTGGAAGCTTTTGTGCGGGAAACGAAAGGAGGATAAAAGGGGAAGATTTAAGACGCGGCACCTTTAATACTGTTGTTGCCTTGCGTGTCACGGATGTTACTTCTGTTATTGTTGTTGATGTCATTGTTGTTGCTCCTATCATGCTTTCTACTTTTGTTTCTCTTTGTTATTCGTACTTGTTACTTTGACTGTGACCTATCCTCTTGTTCTTTTGTTTCTTTTTCGTTCTTTTTCTTCGTTTTCTTATTATTGTTTCCTTCTATTGCTCCTCTCTTCTGCCACAATTTTCCTCCGACTCTCATCCCTCTTTCCATCTTTTATATATTTTTCTTTCCTCCGCGAAATCTATAACCTCTTTGAACAGGGGACAGACAGGAAAACAATCCATCTACATTCTTCTATAACTGTTCCGACTTTCTTTTACGCTCTACTGCTGCTGCCTTTATATGAGAAATTATTTACGTGCCGTCACAAATATACGAAGTTTACACCTAATGTCGAAACTTCCCGACAGAAAAAGAAAGAAGAAGAAAAAAAAAACAGTATGTAGTTGAAAATAGAAAATAAAAAGAAAAATGGATCGATAGAATGCATAAAACACTCGAACTCGAACACACACACACACACACACACACACACACATCACCACCACCACCACCACCACTGTCTTTCAATACAAGGCCAGATGCGGTATAAAGTGCGGCGGTGGAGGTGAGGTAAAGTGAAGTGCTTGTCGCCGCTAATGGGTCACAGGGAGGCGATCTTAAACCCACTCAGCGACATGCAGTAAATGGCCAGGCATCAGCAGGGAGCGGGGGAAGAAGGGAAGAAGAGGAGGGAGGAGGGGAAAGGAGGAAGAAGAGGAGGGAAGAGGAAGAAGGGAGAAGGGGGGGGGGGAAGAGGGATGAAGGCTCTGCGGATCACCCTAGTTAGTTGCACGTATCAGGCCTTCCTCACTCTGCAACACTTTCTGACAAATAAGACAAATAAAATAACTACTACTACTACTACTACTACTACTACTACTACAATTACTACTATCAATACTACTCTCCTAATAATGACTTGACAAATAGGATGAAAAATACCAGTTACTTCTATTACCACCGCTGCTGTTGACTGTGTCGGGTACATACAAAAATAAAGGTTAAAAAGATAGGATGAATTATTACACTAAGGACAGGAGGGAGGGAGGGAGGGAGGGAGGGAGGGAGGGAGGGAGGGAGGGAGGGAGGAGGAGGAGGAGGAGGAGGAGGAGGAGGAAGATGAATATTAGTTTTAACAGTGGTGGTGATTGTGGGAGGAGGAGGAGGAGAAAAGGAGGAGGAGAAAAGGAGAAGGAAGAAAGGAAATAAAAAGAAATGAAGACAAAGATGACAACGAGGAAAACGACGAAGACGACACACGACAAGGAGGAAGAGAAAGAAAAAGAAGAGGAGGAGGAGGAGGAGGAGGAGGAGGAGGAGGAAAAGGAGGAGGAGGAGAAACAGGCAAGCCAGGAGCAGTGAGCCAAGAATGTTGTGAACGTGTGACCCACATTCCCTACCTGACCCCACTACCCTCCCGTCCCTCCTGCCCCCCCACCCCCCACAAACCTCACACTGCGCCAACACCACGCACGCTCACACTCACACACTCACACACACACACACGAGACTGCAGCAGGAAGGTGATGAGAGAAGGAGGTGTTATAGTTGAGGCACAGGAGGAGGAGGAGGAGGAGGAGGAGGAGGAGGAGGAGGAGGAGGAGGAGGAGGAGGAGGAGGAGAAGGAGGAGGAGGAGGCAATTAACACAGCCTTGCACTCTTTCTGCTCCACCACCTCGTTCCTCTTTCTAAGCCAAATTCCTCCACTTATCTTTCTACGTACTATAGCTCCTCCTCCTCCTCCTCCTCCTCCTCCTCCTGCTGCTGCTGCACCATACCTTTACATCAACACACAAAACGATTCACAGAGTGGGTGGGGAGAAGACTTACACCACGCTATCTAATCTCGCAACTGTTTATAATTACCTCACATTACTTCCCTGACACCCATACCAGCATCTGAGTTTGGTGCTGTTTTGTTAAGGTAAGTGAAGTAATTGAAACACATATAATAACGGTATTGGTTAACAAATAAAGCGTTACATGACCGGAAAGGGACTCAGTGATTAGGGTGTTAGTGCCATGTTGACCCCTTCAGCACCATGACGCGTTTCCATATTCATTCTGCTTTCTATTTGGTGATCTTATACAGCTTCAGAAACTCATGTGTGGGGATTTAAATAGTGAAGACTCTAACCATTAATCTTCTGACCTTCATAGACTCTTCCTAATGTTAAAAATGGTCTAATCGTACACAAAACTACAGGTAAAAATGTGTCCCAGTACTGAAGGGGCTATTAAGGGTGAAAAATAAGAAAATTTGTGGAGGGAGATGATAAATGTATATATGTGGGAATGTTTCTTATGGAGATTGTCACGTGTTGAGTTTGATGGGGTTCTTGTAGCTTCCCTTGCTTTACCGTGGCTTTGTTTTCCTTCCCTTTCCATTTTCTTTCTATTGTGCTTACTCATAAAAAAAATAATCAGA
>NC_059298.1:14481605-14509105 GCF_017591435.1 Portunus trituberculatus
TTTTTATCATCTCTTATTCTTCTTTCTTCTCCTTCTCTTCTTCTTGTTCTTGTTCTTCTTCTTCCTCCTCCTTCTCTTCTTCTTCTTCTTTCCTCTTCAACTTTTCCTTCTCTTCCATATGATAATCAACCAAATACAACGATTTTCTAATGCCCGCCCCCCCACCTCTCTCTCTCTCTAATTCATCACACTCCCTTGTGAATAATCTTAGTGGAAATCTTTGTCAATCTCTCTCTCTCTCTCTCTCTCTCTAGGTCTGGGTCAGCAAGAGAGAAAGAGGACAGGGGAAAAGTTGACCATTAACTCTGTATGCGTGGCAGTGTTCGTAGGAAGGGGAGAGGGGAAGAGAGAAGGGAGGGGAAGGGAGGGGAATGAGGGAAAGAGGGGTGGGAAAGGGGATATATAGCCTCAAAGGGGGAAAAAAGGGAAGGTATACGAGTGACGATTGACGACTGGAAGAGGGAGAGGAGAAGGGAGAGAGAGGGAGGAGAGAGGATGGGAGGGGAAGGAGTGATAGGCAGTTCCGGTGGTGGGTATTCGTTGGAGGAGGAGGAGGAGGAGGAGGAGGAGGAGGAGGAGGAGGAGGAGGAGGAGGAGGAGGAGGAGGAGGAGGAGGAGGAGGAGGAGGAGGAGGAGGAGGAATAGGGAGAGTGCAAAGAGAAGTTATAGTACATTTATAGTAAAGTAGTAGTAGTAGTAGTAGTAGTAGTAGTAGTAGTAGTAGTAGTAGTAGTAGTAGTAGTAGTAGTAGTAGTAGTGGTGGTGGTGGTGGTGGTGGTGGTACAGACTGTTGGTGTAGGTAGGGTAGAGGGAGACTGCTGTCGTGGTGGTGGTGGTGGTGGTGGTGGCAGCTTAGATCAATACCCACCACCACCACCACCACCACCACTACCGCAATACTATCAGTTGCTCTTCTACCCTCGCTTCGCACGCACCCTTGCCAACCTCTCTCTCTCTCTCTCTCTCTCTCTCAAACCTTCATAATTTTTTCACGTCCTTCAAAACTCACACATAAAAATTGACCTCAACTTGACCTGACTTGACCTACATAGTGACATACCCAGCTGTTATGACCTTGCTGTGGGGAGAGAGAGAGAGAGAGAGAGAGAGAGAGAGAGAGAGAGAGAGAGAGAGAGAGAGAGAGAGAGAGAGAGAGAGAGAGAGAGAGAGAGAGAGAGAGAGTCATAACAGCCAGGTTGTAGTGAGAGGAGAGAGAGAGAGAGAGAGAGAGAGAGAGAGAGATGGTGCCCCTATATTTGGTGAGGGGCAACGTTCTCTCTCTCTCTCTCTCTCTCTCTCTCTCTCTCTCTCTCTCTGCTGCACTGTATGTATACTCTTCCACCTTTTACTTCTCTTCTTCCTCCCTCTCTTCCTTCTCCTCTTCCTCTTCCTCCTCTTCCTGCACACGACACAATCTAAGAGTTAAATGTTCCAACACGTGCGTCTATACAGCTCCTACTCTCCCTTTCTCTCCCTCCATGCCTGTACACTCTCCCTCATTTCCTCTCCTCCCTTGCTGCTTGCTCTTCCTGCTATTATCATCGTCCTCTACTGTTTCTCCTTATTCTCTACAATTCTGCTCTAGTGTTCTTCCTCTTTCTCTTCTTCCTCCTCTTCCTTTCCCTCCTCCTTCTCCTTCTCCTGCTGCTGCTGCAAAATCGCCACGTCGTCTAAAGGCTCGGCAACACACACCGCCACTCCACTCACGCCTTATCCACACAACACAAACAGCCACGTTTAGTTAACAGCAAAAGGCATATCATATCCCTTCCCTTTCCCTGCGCCACACACACACACACACACACACACACACACACACACACACACACACACACACACACATGGTTTCATCTCTCTCTCTCTCTCTCTCTCTCAATATTACATCAGTGTTTAAGTACAGGTGGGCCAAGGCTTACAAAACGTCGCTTACTCGCATTGAAGCAGGGCAGGTGGTGGGTTGGGATTGGGAGCTACAGGGCGGATTGGGCGGGTTGGGCAGGGTGGGTGGGGCTGTAATACGTCCCTGCTAACACGTGACGTCCTGCGCGAGGAAGGAAGGTGATCCCGGTGACGAGAAGGAAGACAGAAGGGAGGGAGGGAGGGAAGGAAGGCGTGTCATCACCGCCGCTCGCGTAGCATGGCCGATCCCGCCGCGATAATGAATGGCAAGGTGTGAATTTCTTAATGCCAATGCATATGCAAATTAAATATTAGCTTTGAGAGAGAGAGAGAGAGAGAGAGAGAGAGAGAGAGAGAGAGAGAGAGAGAGAGAGAGAGAGAGAGAGAGAGAGAGAGAGAGAGAGAGAGATTGTGTGCATTATATATGTATGTACATGTACATGTATATATACACACACACACACACACACACACACACACACACACACACACACACACACACACACACACACATATATATATATATATATATATATATATATATATATATATATATATATATATATATATATATATATATATATATATATATATATATATATATATATATATATATATATATATATATATATATATATATATATATATATATATGAAACACACTTATTTATCTATTTATTAAATGTTGGGCCAATATCAGACAGTTAATGGTGCGCGGGGGGCGTGGGGTAGGGTGGGATGGGTTGGGATCTGTGGGGGTGAGGGGCGCGTGGTGCAGGCCGCGGTGGACCGGTCGTCCCCCAAACACGATTTAACATGAAATTACAACCGGCAGTGGTGGCGGGCGGTGAGAAGCGGCGGCGGTGGCGGCGGCGACTCACTCCAAGAATAAGAAAGCTGCAGCTTGGCAGCAGCATGGCGGCTGCTCCTGCCGCCGCCACGACCACCGCCACCGCCACCTCCGCCGCTGGTGGTGGTGGTAACTAGAGCCGGCGTCCTCTATGCCTTATGAGGCGGGCCGGGGGAGGTCGCTACCGCTGTTGCTGCTGTTGTCCCCCCCCTGCTATGCTGCGACGCTGCTGCACCAGTCAGCGGTGCCTGTGTCTCCTTCGCTCTCTGTGGGACTCCCTTCTGCTCACCCTCAGCAGCTGCACCGCCGCTGCCGGCCAGCTGCACGCCGCCCGTATTAGGCCGCGACTCTCTCGTAAAATGCAAACTAGTTAAACGTATCGACCGAGGCGATAGCTAAGCGGGCCGCCCCTACACCGGCCCGGCCCGCCCCTGCCTGGCCTGGCCTGGCCTGACCGGCGTCACGCTCACGGCAGCACCGAGGGGCGGCACCAGCCTCCCGCAGTACACACACACACACACACACACACACACACACACACACACACACACACACACACACACACATTTACAGAAGGTCGTGGCACAGGACTTGCTACATATGACCACTCAGTCCGCATTTCCTGGGCGTCGGGAGGGGCAGCGGCGGCGGCGTCGGGGAACACACAACCTGCCTGACGGGGAGGCTGCCGCAGCGGCCACCCTGGCCTGGCCCAGCAGTCCCGGCCAGTGCCTCGCCGGCCCCCGCACCATCAACATCTCTCCCACTCTCCCAAACTCCTACGCTCGCCACATCTCCGCGCTCCGCCGCGCCACACCGACACACTGCCGTTCGTCCTGTCTCACTTCCTTTCGTCTGCAGGGCTTCTGGAGCCCCTGCAGGCCACGTTGGTGCCTGCCTTGTTGCCTTGCTCTCTGGCTTCGTACTCAGTGGCTGGGGAAGGCAAGGCCACCTCTCGGCTCGCCAGCAGGCCGCGGCGAGGCAGTGACAGCCAGCCGGCACCGCCTTTGCGACAGTGACGGAAAAACGGGTTCTGACTTGTCCGTGGACGCGGTGGTGTATGGCGGCGAGAGGCGTGGCGAGGCAGGCCGGGTGAAGGTGGCATGTCTCAGCGGTGACAGCAAGTGACCCCAAGCCATCACCGTCACTATCACAACGTTGCCGCCGCCGCCGCTCACCCGTCCACGCCCGTCCACTCACGCTGCAGGCATTGAGTGGCGGCTCCGCTATGCGACATTACTGTTCCGCCAACACTAGATTTGTGAGAGTTTATCAGACTTCCTCTTGCACAGACTCAAACACACACACACACACACACACACACACACACACACACACACACACACACACACACACACACACCGCTGAACTCACACAACCTTTAAGTTACTTTAAAAACACTTATGCAGCGTAAACTTATGTCTTCTTTTACTCTACAGTTAAAACAACAAACACTTCCTCTGCGGGCGGGAAGAAAAAAAAAATCTGACCTCACTGCGCCAAGATTTCTTTCGCTGCAGGAATAACAAAACAACACGGAGGGAAAGACGCGGTGGGGACACTGATGGAGGTGTAGAAGGGGGAAGAAACGAAGCAACACTAAGAGACACAGATAGAAATAAACCCAAAAGTTTCTCAAAGATATTACGGTAAAGGTGGTGATGATGGCAACGCTGGTGATGATACACAACTCACACGGAGAAGCACGGTGGTGGTGGTGAGCGCATGTAGTGGTGGTAATGGTGATGATGGCTGTGGTAGTTATGATGAAGATTCCTTAGGTGATTGATGAGGTGTAGGGAAGATGCAGCGGAGGGAAGATGGTGGTGATGATGATGAGAGGTGAAGCATGAGTGTCGTGGTGGTGGTGGTGGTGGTGGTGGTAGTGTAAGGACACATTGACACCTTTCATCACGTGTCAACTGGGTCACTTGTCACGTGAGTCTCGCACGTGGCTGCCTCACCCTCGATCGATACCCGGGAGGAGGAGGAGGAGGAGGAGGAGGAGGAGGAGGAGGAGGAGGAGGAGGAGGGGTTGTCCAATCGCTGGCTTTATAACGACCTCCCGGTGACCAGCCAGAGAACAACTACCGTTTAGGACGACCATGAAAAAAGACACACACACACACACACACACACACACACACACACACACACACACACACACACAGGCGACCTCTATCACCGCCAGGCAAGGAGAGGGAATGAGAGACAAGAGTGGGAAGAGAACGAGGCAGGTGAATGGAAGAGAAGGAGGAGGAACAGGAAGACGAAGAAGAGAAGGACGTGTTCTGTGTGTGTGTGTGTGTGTGTGTGTGTGTGTGTGTGTGTGTGTGTGTGTGTGTGTGTGTGTGTGTGTGTGTGTGTGTGTGTTGGTATGGCGTGAGGCAGCGAGGTAATATCTGAGGTGTTGGAGGAGCGTGAGGAGGAGAGGATTAATGAGGAGGAGGAGGAGGAGGAGGAGGAGGAGGAGGAGGAGGAGGAGGAGGAGGAGGAGGAGGAGGAGGAGGAGGAGGAGGAAGAGGAAGAGGAAGAGGAGGAGGAGGAGGAGGAGGAGGAGGAGGAGGAGGAAATGTATGACAAAAATGTCTCAAAGTGAGCAAGACGAAGAACTGAGGAATAAAAGTTTACTCGAGAGAGAGAGAGAGAGAGAGAGAGAGAGAGAGAGAGAGAGAGAGAGAGAGAGAGAGAGAGAGAGAGAGAGAGAGAGAGAGAGAGAGAGAGAGAGAGAGAGAGAGAGAGAATGTGAAAGACGGTTACTGGGAAAATAGAGCGAGGTGGTACGGAAGTAAAAAAGAGGAATGGAAGAGCAGAAAGAGGATAAAAGAAGAGAAGAGGAGAAGGAGGAGGAGGAGGAGGAGGACTCAAAGTGACGTGAGAGCCTGGCGGGTCATGGCGAGACTTGAAGAGAAAAGCGAGTGACAAGTTTGTGAAAACGTGGAAATATCTAATTGCTCTCTCTCTCTCTCTCTCTCTCTCTCTATGTACAGTTTCAATTTGTCTTTACATACGTTACTCAATCTCACTCTCTATTTTGCTTTCCCTCTCCCTCTCCCTCCCTCCTCTCTCTCTCTCTCTCTCTCTCTCTCTCTCTCTCTCTCTCGTCGTCACACCATCATCTGTGTTAATTAATCTATGCAATATACGTTGAAAACATTTACTATATCCATACATGCACCACCACCACCACCAGCACCATCCCCACTACCACCACCACCACCACCACCACCATCAGTATGAATATACACGAAAACCCTCACGCAATACAGAACACTCTGTACATGAAAGGAGGGGAGAGGGAAATAGAGGAATGGATGGGAATGGGGCAGGCAGCGGGGTTTGGGGAAAAAGAGGAGAAAGAAGAAGAAGAAGAGAGGAGGAGGAGGAGGAGGAGGAGGAGGAGGAGGAGGAGGAGGAGGAGGAGGAGGAGGAGGAGGAGGAGGAGGAGGAGGAGGAGGAAAGTATTTGTATATCCATAAATGTGTGTAACCGAAGGAGAGCATGTATACTGGTGACAGGAGGAGGAGGAGGAGGAGGAGGAGGAGGAGGAGGAGGAGGAGGAGGAGGAGGAGGAGGAGGAGGAGGAGGAGGAGGAGGAGGAGGAGGAGGAGGAGGAAGAGGAAGTCAAGCCATTTAGTGTTTCAAGTGTTGCGATAACTTGGCGGAATGAGATTCAGGAGTGTGTGTGTGTGTGTGTGTGTGTGTGTGTGTGTGTGTGTGTGTGTGTGTGTGTGTGTGTGTGTGTGTGTGTGTGTGTGTGTGTGCAGGGTGACCAAGACGTTACTGGGGATCAGGGAGGGGGAATGAGGTGTGGGGGCGGGTAAGGAGTGCTGCAGCTAAGGTTGGGGGGTCGGCAGGGCTTGCGGGCCAGGGATTGGCGGAAGGGGAGGGGGGAGGGGGCGTGGAAACGTGCACGCAACGGGACGAAAACTCTCTCTCTCTCTCTCTCTCTCTCTCTCTCTCAAAAAGCCGGAGGTAGCACCACAACACTCAGACGAGTCCTATACACGTGAATATTTACGTCAAAATGTACGAGTACGTTTGACCCAATGTCGCGAAGGAAGGATACGAGTACACCAGTGGTGGTGGTGGTGGTGGTGGTGGTGGTGGTGGTGGCAGCGGCGGCGGCGGCGGCGGCTGGGGCGGGGGTGGCGGCTGTGATGTGGAGGCGCCTCCTGGACACCCCGATAGAGTCCCCGGCGGTGGTCCCTTCAGTGTGCCTAATGGCGGCGAGGCGGCGGGAGGTGAGTGTCCCGAGACCCGAGAGAGAGGCAGAGCGCACGGCAGCGGCGGCGGAGGCGGTGCCGGGCTGTCGGCGGCTAGAGCTGAGAGCCGCGGCGGTGACTCCAGGCGGCTGTGACTTGATGCGGTGACTTTGGTGTGACTCTACTGTGACCTTTTGACCTCGCAGCCCCACTTGGCCGTGGAGGAGGTGCGGCGCGGAGCGGAAGTGTCGGAGTTTTTTTTTTTTCTCTCTAAGAAATGAGTTGGGGGATCTTGAAAGAAAATTTTTCATCTCTCTCTCTCTCTCTCTCTCTCTCTCTCTCTCTCTCTCTCTCTCCTACGTCCATCCGACGATCAAAGTGAACAAACACTCGTGAAAAGAGAGCAACGTGTGACAAAGAGCACACAGAAAAATAATACATGAAACATAGCGGAATGAAGTGCAAATATAATACAGGAGCACGTGTTCAATATCCTGTGCCTGTGTGGGAGAGTGAGCACGAGCACAACCCCTGCCGAACCGAGCCGAGCCGGGCGCCTCTCTCGTGTTTAATAATAATAATAAAAAAATAAAAAAAAATGTGCCCATCCTTACATGTACTGGAAAATAAGTGGGAAAAAAAATTAACAATAAAAAATCACGCGATGACCGAACGTTTCCCCTCTGCTAATAAAAAAAGTAGGATTTGGGGATAAAAAAATCAGTGTAATTAACCTGACAGGTGAAAAGGGTGTCCATGTGCGTGTGTGCGTACGTGAATATATAGAGTGTGCTTGTACATGTGTATACTTCTTGCAACACAGATGAAATGAAAGAAAATACAGAAAATGCAGAAAAAAAACCAGGCTGGCAAGAGAAAAACAGAAAAGAAAGCTTGATGAAAAGATGAACAAGAAAAAAGTAAGAAAGTGATTGCTATTAGTGCAGTGATGTAATAGTGGTGGTGGTGGTGGTGGTGGTGGTGGTGGTGATGAGCTCTGTGCAAAGGCTCTAATGAAGACTCCTGCATTATGAGATTATATTATGGTGATTACTTGATCCTTCTAAAATTAGCTTGACCCTTTCTAAAACCCTATCTTCCTCTTCCCTCCTCCTCCTCCTCCTCCTCCTCCTCCTCCTTCTCCTCCTCCTCCTCCTCCTCTCATAACCTGGTCTCACTTCCTCCTCCCCTTGCCTTGTATGTATATAAACCTTCCATGCATTTATTCCACCCTCTTTCCTCCTAATTTTCTTATTTTTTTATTTCTTTTTTCCTTAATTCTTCTTCTTCTCGCTCGTTTTCCTCTTATTGCTCCTCCTCTTCCGCCTTCGATCTATTCTAGTAGAGATAATGTAGCCCGTCCCCACAGCCCTCGCCTCCCGCTATAAATGGACACGTTCTCTCTCTCTCTCTCTCTCTCTCTCTCTCTCTCTCTCTCTCTCTCTCTCTCTCTCTCTTCTTTTTAGTGTTCGATTTTTTCACTTTCTTATGTGTCGTTAATGTTATATCATTCACCTTCCATCTTACTCCTCCTCCTCCTTCTCCCCCTCCTCCTCCTCCTCCTCCTCCTCCTCCAGCTGCTCCACTTCCTCTGCATGATGACGTGTTGTAAGCCAATAGCAAGGTGACCTAACATCCTGACGTGGCCACTGAGGTCACTATCAAGGCGAACATTCCAAGGCTGTATTGTGAAGCTTGCTGAGGAGACAGGAGGGAAAAAGACAGGCAGAGAATGAGGAAGAGGAGGAGGAGGAGGAGGAAGGGTAGCGTGGGAGGTGGTTGGGTAGGGAGTGAGGAGAGGAGAGGGAGGGTGTATTAAAGGAAGATAGGGCAAGAGGATGTATGTATGTATACTTATTGATGACTTCAGATTAAGGAAGAAGATAGAAAAAATATATGTGTGTGGTGATGATGTCATGGCAATCTCCAGCGTGACTCGACTTGACTTCACCGCCTGCTGCAGTGGTGGTGAAAAAATGCCCGGCTGGAGCTGGCTGAAACCGGGCCAAATTGTTTACTGTAGCATTTGGTCCCCTTCAACCAGCTGTAGTCTGCATTGTGCGCTGCTCCGGCCCTCCCTGTCCCCCTGCCTCGCCCGCTCTGCCCCATCCACACACCCAGGAGCAATCAAGCCGCCGCAAAACTACTCCAGAGGTCAAATGGTGTGACCTCGCCTCCTTGCTTCACGCCCTACCTGAAGGTCACAGCGCCATCACATCGACAGAGCGTGAAGTTTTTAAGAATGAGTCACAGCGCTGCAAGACACGCCCCATTCAAGCTCAAAGCCATTAAAGGGTCACACCACCTTCATCTACAACCTGCCAAGCCACCACGAATGTAAAAATAAGCCACTCAACGTCGTTCTCATTAAGCCAGAAAGGACCAAGCCACGTCATTAATCCACACAAGCCATATAAAGACTTCACACACGTTTCTACTTGCCAAGCCACCGTATCTACCAAGTAATCAAGCCACAAGACCGTTACTACACAAGCCTAAGCCACCACGTACATAACACAAGACTGAGTTACGAAAATATCTAGACTCAGGCAAACCAAGCCACGTAACAAAGCCACCATCTCAATCCAGTACAAAGCCACCAGCACGTTCCGGCAGCAGACCAATCGTGAAGAAGATGCACCCTCTTGAAAACCCAGTCAAGAGGAGAGTAAGAGGTCCCAGCACGCCGCGTCGCCTCCCGAACACTCTCAAAAGGATCGACGCTGCGCAAGATAATAATGTTCACAATGCGGAAGGAAGAAAGAAAAGCTAATAAAAGAAAGAAAGTTACGTGGGCGAGAGAATACAACGTCAAGGGAGGTACACACACACACACACACACACACACACACACACACACACACACACACACACACACACACACACACACACACACTGAGCAAGTTCTGTCTAAATAATTAATGAAAGCAATTTGCCACTTTAAATAATGTCAGTTTGTAAAGATTTTTTTTATGTATATTTTTTGTAAGATTAAACAGATTGTTTTCCTAAATAACATGCTCTTTCTTTTTTTTTTTTATTTCACTCGTACCCTGTTACATTTTGATAACTAAGGTTGTATAAAAAAATAAATATAAGTATTACTACTTCATTTCTTTTTGTAATTAGTCACACTGTGTACTATTATAAATAAAGCAAAGCTGTATTATATAAAAAAGATAACTGATGTGGGGCCATAAAGTTTACGATATTAAAAGGGATATTTTTTTGTCGCATTCTTTATTTTACGAAATAAAAACTAGCACTTTAAATTTACTGCCACGATTGGATGTACAACTTTATCTTTATTAATCTGAGGACTTTAAATACCAGCCATGCATTGCTATTCATGTGAACGGTGGTCATGTTATTCATCTACAATCTCAAATTCTGATCTTAATTCCATGTACAACTTTTTAAAACACTGATCTAATACCTCTCTTTTAATCACCTCTATTACTATTCAAAGTAGAAAAGGTAATCAATATCTCCTTTAAACTCCTTACCCTGTCCTGGAGACCTTGCCTCAATAAATCAATACTTCTGTACCACTAAATAAACGAATCGCAACTTTATACTTTCTTCTTCCTTCCACGCCAATCCTTCCCTCGTCAAGACCTTCTGCTTCTACTTCGCCAGGACACAGCCACCAATACAGGAAGGTTCACCATTACCACCACCACCACCACCACCACTACCACCGTCACACTTAGCCGGTCACGTGGTCTTCCATGAAAAGGCGGACATTCATTACACACTCATCACACTTCCACTCACTCATTCAAGGGGCTTATTCCAATCCTTCTCTCCTCCTCTTCCTCTGTCTCTGTCTCCTCTATACGCTCCTTTTCATCTTTTTCTTCCTTTTCTTCCTTTATTACACGTATACCTGTCTCTTCCTCTCTCTTTCACCTATTCTTGTATTTTTCTTTATTTTTTTTATCTTTCCTTCTCTCTCTCTCTCTCTCTCTCTCTCTCTCTCTCTCTCTCTCTCTCTCTAATTATTCTTGTCTTTTACCTTAATTTTTTTTCTCATCTTTCCTTTCTTTCGTCTCTCCCGCCCTCTCTCTCTCTCTCTCTCTCTCTCTCTCTCTCTCTCTCTCTCTACTTCATACTTCCTCTCCCCTCGTGTTGCTCCTCCTGGTCTTCATTTGTCTGTTAATAAGCAGATACTTTCCTTTCCCTGCTTCTACCGACCCTCTTGCGCTCTTCACTATTAGCTTAGGGGTGGAGAACAACACAAAAAAGAGAGAAAAAAAAAATCAATAAAGGGAGAACGAACACACGTACACACACAGACTCACTAGGGATAAAGGGCGTGATGAATTAGCGTCACTTTTAATAGGTGGAATCATGCAGAATTAAAGGAGTTAGTGCACGATGGAAATAAATGACACTGGGTCTATTAACCTGAGTGGTGAATAGATGGATGAGGAAGAATGGAGTTGCTAATATCATCACTGCCACTGTTAATGATACGTGTAATGAGTCAGTGTTCTTTTTTTTGTTTTGTTTTGGTACAGGCAATATGTGTAACTAGACTAGAGTGAAAAAAAAAAAAGAATGGTTGTTTGTAGTAATAGTGTGCTGAAGAGGTGAGGAATGACTGTTGTTGCTGTTGTCATTGTTGTAATTTCTGGTTGTGTTACTATTATTATTATTATTATTATTATTACTGAAGAAAAAGAAGCAGGAGGATAAAGGGAAGGAATATATAAACTAAATAATGGGAAAGAAGGAGAAAAGCGAAAACAACAACAAAAACAGCGACAACAAACTGCTATTGCTACTGCCACCACCATCACCACCATCAAATAACCAACAGCTACACGTACAAAACACGTTATCCTGGCGGGCCCCACAGCACCATTGTATCACCAAGCCTGCCATAACCACTCCAAACACCACCATTGTCACCACCGCCACCATCATCATCAACACCGTCATAACGATACACGCAGCCATATCACCATCATCACCATAACTATGCACACGCCGTAAAATAAAACTAAAAAAACTAAAAAAACAATGCATATATACAACAAAATCACGGCACACACACACACACACACACACACACACACACACACACACACACACACACACACACACACACACACACACACACACACACGATAAAAGGGAGATAAAATTCGAATGTACTCATAAATAAGACATAACTCTACGGTATTATTTCTCCGCATTTCACTACATTTCCTATAATAATAATAATAATAATAATAATAATAATAATAATAATAATAATAATAATGATAAATAATAGCAAGGTTTTCGCTACTGAAGTTCGTGAGTCAAAAGAAAATCAACTAAGTGTGAAAGTGAAAGTCTCGGTGGAGGGACAACCATGTAAACACCTGCTCTTTCTCCTCCTCCTCTACTTCCACCACCACCGCCAATACCTCCTCTTCATTCTTCTCCTTCTCCTCCTCTTCCATCTCCACCTCCAATCCACAACTCTCCCTCCACCTGCAATGCAACACATCATCATTTTATTTTTCACTCCTGCACGTCTTCCTCCGCTCCCATCCCTTTCTTCTTCTTCTTCTCCCTTCTCCTCCCCCTCCTCCTCCTCCTCCACCACCTGCAACATCTCATCATCCCCTCCCTCCTCCGTCCCTTCCCTGCTGCTGTCCCTGTCCCTCGTCCGTAAAAAAAGCATAGTGTTTACGAGCCAGCGAATTGTTTTCAAGTGACAACCACCACGGGGATGGCAGCGCCGTTTGAGTTCTCTCCGGGCCGCAGCTCACACCAGCGGGCGGGGAGCGAGGCTGGAATGTCGCCCAGCCGTACCGTTGACGCGCGTGGCAGCCTGGACCCCGCCTGCCGCCGCTTCAGGCTAGGGGAGGCCATTTATTGGAATCCCGGACCGGCGAGTGAGGGCGGTGCCTCGCGCAGCCTCTTGCCTCTGCCGCCGCGCTGCCGCCTCGCCCTCCAGCCTGCCTGCCTGCCACTGCCGCCTTGTTTCCGCAGACTACAAGTGTTGTCGGCGTGTTTCTTCCCCTTCTTTTTTTTCTGGGAGTAGATGGAACACAGAGGACGTTGAGGGGACGTGTGTGTGTGTGTGTGTGTGTGTGTGTGTGTGTGTGTGTGTGTGTGTGTGTGTGTGTGTGTGTGTGTGTGTGTGTGTGTGTGTGACTTTTATATTTTTCACCCGAAGGAAAACGATTGTTGGAGGTAAAAAAAAGAAGTGGTGTGTGTGTGTGTGTGTGTGTGTGTGTGTGTGTGTGTGTGTGTGTGTGTGTGTGTGTGTGTGTGTGTGTGTGTGTGTGTGTGTGTGTGTGTGGGGAAAAAATGCCGCCCCTTATTGTCGGTTCAAAAGGGGGAAAAAAATAGGGTGTTGGTGTCAGTTCATTTTTGCCGTGTGTGTGTGTGTGTGTGTGTGTGTGTGTGTGTGTGTGTGTGTGTGTGTGTGTGTGTGTGTGTGTGTGTGTGTGTGTGTGTGTGTGTGTGTGTGTAACCTACTCTTCGCTACACTCCCTTAGGGCCGCTGGGAGAGAGAGGAGGAGAGACACATGGAGGAAAGAAGATATGAAGCGAGGGAGGAAAATGAGAGGATGGAAAAGGAGGAGGAGGAGGAGGAGGAGGAGGAGGAGGAGGAGGAGGAGGAGGAGGAGGAGGAGGAGGAGGAGGAGGAGGAGGAGGAGGAGGAGGAGGAGGAGGAGGAGGACTAGGGGAGGAATGTGCTGAACTTGTTGGCATCAGTTGTTTTGCAGTGAATATATGGAATGTAGTCAGCCAAGTTGCTACACACACACACACACACACACACACACACACACACACACACACACACACACACACACACACTCTTCCATAACTTTGGTAGTGCGTGTTTGCATTATTTATACCTGACTACACAGTTGGGAGGAGGCTCTGAGACACCTGGGAGGCCGTTCTTGTCAGGTGTGTGTGTGTGTGTGTGTGTGTGTGTGTGTGTGTGTGTGTGTGTGTGTGTGTGTGTGTGTGTGTGTGTGTGTGTGTGTGTGTGTGTGTGTGTGTGTGTGTGTGTGTGTGTGTGTTAACAGTGTAAATAAACCGGCAGTGTACAGACGCAATATTATGCTACTTAGTTAACGATTTTCAACCTTTCTTTCTTTTAAATCTTTGTTCTTTTTTTTCCAACGTTTATTTCTTTCCATTCCCTTTCTGCCACTGATGACGAAACAGCACAATGAAAACAGCATACATTATATTCCTTGCTATACGATTCTACAACTTTTTTCTTTTAAATCTTTCGTATCTTTTCCCTTTTTTTTTTTCTCCATTAGGATACAAAATACAGAAGAAAATTACAGATACTACACAAACACATGCTAAATCACCACATTAGCCCAGCCATCAGCAATTACTACCCTTCAATTAACCACAAAGTCACCGATATGGAGGAGTTAGTTAATAATACCCTTTCAAAAACCCCTTTCCTTTCTTTTTTTATTTATACCAAGTGGGCTTTTCAAGGGAATTTATGAGTTAAAGGGGATACTTTTTGTGGTACCTCCTATCCATTGCCCCGAGTGAGGAAGCCCAACCTACACTCGGACCGTGGATAGGATTCGAACCCGTGCGCTTGGAGACCCCTCGGACCCCAAAGCACGCATGGTTCCACTGTACCCCGGCGGTCCCCAGCTGTTGCTCAAGATTCCCAAAGAATTGTCTATAAACTAACTAAACTACCCTAACTAACCACGCTACCTGATCTCTACCCATTTGGAGAGAGAGAGAGAGAGAGAGAGAGAGAGAGAGAGAGAGAGAGAGAGAGAGAGAGAGAGAGAGAGAGAGAGAGAGAGAGAGAGTATTGGGGGACAGGAAAAAATCTAAAGAATAATAGCTATAATCTTGAGGTAACTTTTTCCGAGGGGACTAAACATCACCTCGTCTCAAGTCCGAGGGGAAAGAGAAGTGACAAAGACGCCTCTCTCTCTCTCTCTCTCTAGGTTTGTTGTTGCCTTCTGCAGGAGATAGATCACCACCTCCAGGCAGCCCTCAAATCACACCTCTCTCCCCTCGGCAAGCTGAGAGAGAGAGAGAGAGAGAGAGAGAGAGAGAGAGAGAGAGAGAGAGAGAGAGAGAGAGAGAGAGAGAGAGAGAGAGAGAGAGAGAGAGAGAGAGAGAGAGAGAGAGAGAGAGAGAGAGAGAGAGAGAGAGAGAGAGAGAGAGAGAGAGAGAGAGAAAGGGACTACGAGAGAGAGAGGGAGAAAGAGAGAGCGAGAGAGCAAGGGGAGAAACTGGAAAGGAAGTAGAGCATGAAGGAATGATATTGGAGAAGTAGCAAAGGGAGGAAGGATGTGGTAAGAGTAGGGATGGTGATAAAAGGAGGGGAAGGAAGATAAAAGGTGATAAGGAAGTGACGAGAAGAAAGAAAAGGATGAGATTAAATAGGAAATGTAAGAAGGAAGTAGAAAGATTGGGAATTGTGATAAAGAGGAAAGAGAGGAAGGGGAAAAGGAATGTTATATAGGAAGAAGGAAGAGGAAAGAAGAGCAGGAAATCTTGATAAAGGAAAGGGAAAGCAGAGAAAGAGAAAGGAAAGAGTTAAGGATGTGAAATGAAATGAATGTAAATTTGTACTGAGAAAGAATGCAAGGGAAAATAAGAGCAAGAATTCTGACAAAAAAAAAGAGGTAAGAAAATAGCAAAGGGAAAGGAAGACGAGGAGGAAGGGACAATATTAAAAGATAAAGGAAGAGAAAAGAAAGAAGTAATAATAGTAGGAGTCCTTAATGAAAAAGGGATAAGGGACACGGGACTGAACATAAAAAATAAAAAAAAATAAGAGGAAGGGAACAAGAGCATGAATTGACGACGTAGGGAAGAAAACCAAAGAAAAAGGAATGACATTAGAGAAACACAGGTAAAGAGAAACAGAAGAAATTAAAGTAAAATCCGTAAAAAAAAATAGAGAATAGAAGGAAGAAGAGAAAAAATAGACATTGAAAATATAGGGAATGAATGAAAGAATGAATAACGGAATCAATGATATATGAAGCTACACTGAAGGAGGGGAAGGAAGACAGGAGGAGACGATGAACGAGGGATAAGTGACAGAAAGAAAATGAAGAGGACGTAGAGGAAGAAAGGACGAGGTGGGGCTGGGGTGTGTGTAGGGGTGAGTAGGGAAGGAGAGAAAGGGCGGGGGAGGGAAGATAGGGGCAATAAAGTTGGAAGACTAGACTAGGGCAGGAGGGTAAGGAGATGAGGGGAGATGAGAAGGGAAAAGGGGACGGTGGGTCGCTTAGATTAGTTCCACACAACCCGAGGGGAATATCTGGGAGGAAGGGAAGCATGCGAGGTTATTTTTCCTTCATTTCCCACTAAAATGTTGGAGTCGAGGATCCATCAGGCAGGCAAACACAGCGGCAGATGGCGGAATAATCACCAGGGACGGGATAAAAATACATAGAGGAAGGTTTTTTTCTCTCTCTCTTTGGTGTATCTTGGTGAGGGAGGAAATACGAGAGAACAGTGATGTGGGAGTGAAGAAAACGGTAACATGACTCATATTGGTTACACTAAAACTATGTACTAAGTTGAAAAGAAATATTAATTTGACTTTATATTATCAAGTTGCAAAACATGATCTATATTCTATAATTAGAGTAAGTATTTTTGGGAGAGAATGTGAAAGTATTGAGGGTTACAGGGAGGTTAACAATATAAAGTTGCCCAAAAAATAGGAATAAGGAGCAGTAACACTATAAAGGTGGAAAATAACAGTATTAAGTTGCCAAACAATATTGTACAAACATAAAAAGCAGCTCGGGAGGAAACAACAGCAAACAATAAATATAATGAACACCATCAAATTGCATCGGTAAGGGACAATATGATCTGTATAAAATAGCACAATAATAAACTAAATGAATACGAATTTATCTCGTAATTTACACAACGTAAAATCATTAGAAAAATAGATAAGAAAAACAATAAACATTAGTAACCTTTAAACTAAAAAAAAAAACGTGACAACTACAAATATATCAAAGAAAAGAAAAGAAAACGAGCACAACCTTCCATATTTCAAAACAAAAGAAATAAAGAAAACGTAAACAAAACAGAACAAAAACACAATAAAAAGAAACAATAAATAACATTCCCACTTAAAAAAAAAAAAACACAACTCAAAAACAACCTCATCAAAATAACACGAGAGAGAGAGAGAGAGAGAGAGAGAGAGAGAGAGAGAGAGAGAGAGAGAGAGAGAGAGAGAGAGAGAGAGAGAGAGAGAGAGAGAGAGAGAGAGAGAGAAAAGAAGATAAGGAGACGAAAAAGGTGAAGGAGAAAGGAGAAAGAGACAGAGAAAGAAAAAGAAAAAAAGAAGAAAAAAGAGAAAAAAAGAGAAGAAAGATATAAAGAAGGAAAGAAGAAAACAAACGTCTCGAGGTAGGAAGTGACGAACGTACGGCAAAACAAAGACAAGACAAAGACAAAACAAAAGCGAAGACTTTCTCGGGGTCAACAGTGTGAAGCTTCGTCTACTCCGAGGGACGCAAATGATGTGAACTAAAGAGCAACTGGAGGAGACGAGACTTCCAAACTTCCCCTGAGCAACATGACACGAGGCGAAGCGAGGCGAGGCGAGACTTTGGGCAGCGAAATGAACACACCCAGGAAGGAAGGAAGGAAGGAAGGAAGGAAAGGAGGGAAGATAGGTGGCAGGGTGGATGGCTGCAGAGATAGGAGGAGGGAAAGGAGGAAAGATAGGTTAGGAGGAAGGATGGAATGAGTGAGTGAATGAATGACTGGAGGAAGGAAAAAATGGATGAAAGGAATAAGGTATGAAAAGGATGCAAGTAATCAAGTTGGTCAAAAAGAGAGAAAAGATGGAGTGAATGAATGATTTATGGAAAGGGAAGGAGGGAGGGAGAGAGGGAGAGAGGGAAGGAGGGAGGAAGGAAGAAAGAAAGAAAGAAAGAAAGAAAGAAAGAAAGAAAGAAAGAAAGAAAGAAAGAAAGGATGGGAAAGGAGATAAGAAAGGAAGGAAAAGAGGGAAGGAAGGAAGGAAGGAAGGAAGGAAGGAAGGAAGGAAGGAAGGAAAAAAGGAAGGAAGGAAGGAAGAAAAGGAAGGAAGAAAAGGAAAAACAGAGAAGGAAAGAAAGAAATAAAAAGAAAGGATGGAAGGAAAAATAGAAAGAAAGAAGGAAACATTCAAATAAAAATCGGAGAAAATTTTCATATACAAACAACACACACACACACACACACACACACACACACACACACACACACACACACACACACACACCAAACTAAACACAGCAACAACTATTTACATATTCCTCCCATCTTTCCCTCTCACTACACCTTTCCTTCTGCTTCAACACATTCAAAGCCTCAAGACAAAAAACAATTCTCAGTACATTAACTTAACGAATCTTTACTTTCCCTCACTTCTTTATTCCTTCCTTTCCTTCATTTATCTTTTTTTACCTTCACTTCATCATATCCAATTACCTGACGTAGGCGAGGAAGGAAAAAGGAAGTGAATCTTGTTTAATTTCAATGGTTTCCCTGGTAAACTCTGGAACGCCCTACCTTCTAATGTATTTCCATGTACCTATTATCTTAACTCATTTAAGAGGGAGGTTTCAAGACATTTATCACATTCTTCTGGCTAACTCTCTCGGTCCTGTTCGGGGACTGGCATCTTAAGTGGAGCCCTTTCGTGTAATCCCTTTTGTTGCCTTTGACCAGTTTTTCCCCAATTACATAAAAAAAGAATCAACTGTCTACCTTCTACTTGGCTTCTGGCGAGCTGGTGATATAGACAACCAAATCTACTGGAAGGTAAATAGGTGCAAGATGGCGGCCAGGACAAGAAGGAACACGAAGGAACACACGGCAGATACGACCATAATAAACCACTGCATTACGGACAGCACGAAGGCAGGCAGACACACGGCACGGGACTGAAGGCAAGACTCACACGCACACACGCACTTCTTGTACGGAGCTGTGTGTGTAATTCACTGTTTGATCTGCTGCAGTCTCTGACGAGACAGCCAGACGTTACCCTACGGAACGAGCTCAGAGCTCATTATTTCCGATCTTGGGATAGGTCTGAGACCAGGCACACACCACACACCGGGACAACAAGGTCACAACTCCTCGATTTACATCCCGTACCTACTCACTGCTAGGTGAACAGGGGCTACACGTGAAAGGAGACACACCCAAATATCTCCACCCGGCCGGAGAATCGAACCCCGGTCATCTGGCTTGTGAAGCCAGCGCTCTAACCACTGAGCTACCGGGCCGTGTGTGTGTGTGTGTGTGTGTGTGTGTGTGTGTGTGTGTGTGTGTGTGTGTGTGTGTGTGTGTGTGTGTGTGTGTGTGTGTGTGTGTTACTGTCGTTATCACGCTTCTAACGCCACTCCTGCAATAGAGATGAAAATAAATCCTAAATAAGCTCCACTATTACCAGTCAGAAGAAAAAATAATAAAAGAAAAGCTTGGGAATGAGATGCAGTGTTGCCAGTCAGGAGGGAGGCCGAGGCTGCTAGACACTTCACGATGTTGCTCTGGAGTTGCTTTTGACTCTTTTTCGTTAGGGACTGGTATCTTATGTACGACTATCATTATCATCTACTACTACTACTACTACTACTATTACTACTACTAATTATTGTCTTCCCATTGGCCTGAAACTTGCTTAAATAATAAAAAGCTAGAAAAAAGCCAAATTCCGCTGTTACTTATAAAAAAATCCATATTTCATTGGTACCAGTCAAGAAATGTCCCAGGTAATCTCCAGTACCACCACGCCACATAACCGTTACTCATTATAACGCTACTACAACGCATCACACTGAAAAATGGATAGACAAAAGGAAAAAACAAAACAAAACAAAAATAAAGAAAGCAATCTAGCCATCACCATTACCACCTTCATTCCCCTTTACAAACAGATAAGATGCGATAAAATAATGACTTTTTTGCAATGTTAGACCACAAGTAATGTTGATGAGATGTTTACTGAGGGAAAAATGATTGGCCTGTCTGACTTACTAAAATCACTTACTATCTAAAGAATTACAAACACAGCAGTGACAAGACGATGATGTTTGCACACTTGGTCACACAAAATCGAGGTTTGAATGTGGCGCTGGATACAATGGTGACGAGGAAGGAAGGTGGGGGATGATGCGTTCAGTGCTGGAAACATTGTGGAGGGTGTTAAAGGGTGAGTACAAAGCTGGTAACACTGCAGGGGAGGGTTGAGGCGTGTAGAGCTGGTAACAGTGTACAGGGGGAATGGAAAAGAAGTGGAGAGAGAGAGAGAGAGAGAGAGAGAGAGAGAGAGAGAGAGAGAGAGAGAGAGAGAGAGAGAGAGAGAGAGAGAGAGAGAGAGAGAGAGAGAGAGAGAGAGAGAGTGTGAGAAGGGTGAGTGAGGTGCGGAAAGAGAAGAGAGAGAGAATTCACGTCTCTTCTGCTACTGGTAAAACTGGAGACTGCGTGGAGGATCTTTATGGGGGTGGCAACAATGCTAGAATCTGAGGAGTAGAAGGATTAAGGTAAAAGTGAAGAATAAGGAGGGAGTGTTCAAGCTGGTATCAAGGGAGGAGGAAGAGACAAGGATGGAATGAGTAAAGTGGTGTTCTATAATGCTGGTAACGCTGGAAAGGACGATGCATGGTGTCGATAATAGCAGAGGATTAAAAAGCAACATTAAAAAGTACTAGAAGAGCTGATGATACTAGAAACACTGCTAAGGAGAGCATATTCAAACCCTTCAGTACTGGAACGCATTTTTATCATGAATTGCTGGTGTGTTTAGACGATTCTATTAACATTAGGAAAGATCTATGGAGGTCAGAAGATGAATGGCCACAATCTTCACTATTTTCATCCCCCACATAAGCTGTATCAAATCGCCACGTAGTAAGCAGAGCAGATATGAAAACGCGTCATGGTACTGAAGGGGTTAAGCTGCAACGCAATATTAGCTAGCATTTACATATACAAGAGAATGAATAACGTAAAAAAAAAAAAAAAAAAAAAAAAACAAGGCGCAGTTAGAGTGCTGGGAATATATGAAAGGAGTATCTAGGGTACAGAAAAAAAATATAACAAAGTGCCTAGGGTGTTGGCGTCGATATGGAAGGAAGAAGAGGCGGATAGGGAGAGACACAGGGCATACGTGGTGATGGTGATACTGCAGCGTTAATAGGAGCTTTAGTGTGGCATGAATAACTGAACAAGGACAATGTGAAACAGGTAGTAATGGGGTGGTGAGAGAGAGAGAGAGAGAGAGAGAGAGAGAGAGAGAGAGAGAGAGAGAGAGAGAGAGAGAGAGAGAGAGAGAGAGAGAGAGAGAGAGAGAGAGAGAGAGAGAGAGAGAGAGAGAGAGAGAGAGAGAGAGAGAGAGAGTTACAAACATCACGTATCGGCGCACGATAAGACAGATACACTCATATATTCAACACATGAAAAAGACAAATAAAAAAATAAATAAAAACAAAACTATTTACTTAACATATTTTCTAATCTGACTAAATGGAGAACGCACCTTTAAACCTTCACTCGCTCGCTACACTTCAACAAAACTTCCTCTGCATTTCCATCATTACTTCTTGGACATCTCCCCTGAGGCATTGTAGTACACTGATCCTTGGGGGAGGGGGCAGAACACACACACACACACACACACACACACACACACACACACACACACACACACACACACACACACACACACACACACACACACAGAAAAAAAACAAAAGAAGAGCAAAAAAATGAGAGAGAGAGAGAGAGAGAGAGAGAGAGAGAGAGAGAGAGAGAGAGAGAGAGAGAGAGAGAGAGAGAGAAACAGAGTGAGAATGAAAAACATACAGGCAGACCAAAACTACAGCCAGACCTTATCCAGCATTCCAATCCAGTCTAAGAGTAATTCAAGCTAGTACATCATTTTCACCTCCAGCCGTGTCAGGGATAAGTAGAAGGCTGCAGTCCCTAAGCCACACGCACGAGGCTGAGTCACGCCCGCTCGCCCCCAGTCCCCAGCAAGGATAAAGACTGGACACAGAGGGCTTACGGGCAGAGAATGAAGCTGCCTACACGCACTTGGCCGCTCTACACACCACGAACAACGACTGGGCGGGTCTCGAACTATTGTGTCACGGAGGGAGCGGTGCTGTGACTCGGGTATATGACTAGAGGAGACCATGAATGAGTAATGTGATAAGGCGACCTGGTGACGGTGCGAGGCGGGGATGGGAATCAGTGAGGATGGGAAGGGGTAGTGGATTCGAGAGAAAAGGAAAGGTGGAAAGGTGGGAGAGGAGGGAATTTTTGGGTTTATGTGATGGGAAGGAAGAAGAAAGATAAATAAGGAGGGAAAGATAGAAGGACAGAAGAGGAAGAGGGAGGGAGGGAGGGAGGGAGGGTGAGTGAAGAAAGACAGGAAGTTGAGAAAGGAAAAAAAAATCTGATAAAAAGGGAGGAAGAAGATAAGAAGACAAAGACGAGAAAAAATAATAAAAACGACAGAGAGAGAGAGAGAGAGAGAGAGAGAGAGAGAGAGAGAGAGAGAGAGAGAGAGAGAGAGAGAGAGAGAATGAAAGAAAAAGAGAGAAAAAAGCTAAATAAAAACACGCGATACGTTTGGAGGTGCGCAAGTTTAAGAGGAAGGCGAACACGTCGATACTGCGAAGGTTAATGGCAACACGATAATGGAAGCTCAGGGAATATAAAACTCAGGTGTCCCGGTAACACTCGTGCAGATTATGAGACACATTTAACCTCACAAGTCTGGCAATTTTCTGCACTCACTTCCACTGTCTTCAGCCATTCCCCTCAGTCTGAAGTCACCTTGATCTGCTCCATCTCATTACACAAACAGGTCAATGGATATTCTCAGCAGATCACACGACTTAAGATTGAGTTTCCTGCCGCGCTCAGAGTATTACGAAACATGATACTTGATGAATATTCGGTATATCGCATGTCTTAATATAGCTTCCCCTCTCACCTATACAATAATTCCTTACAAAACAAGGCAATTGATGGAGTTTAAGATGAGTTTAAGATTAGAGAACCTTAAATTTCCCCTCGCCAATTAATAATCTTACAAAAAAAGGATAAATAATAGGAGCTTCAGCAGATCTTAGAAGTTATAACAATGCAACTCCTGTAAAATAACACTTGCTGAATCACAAGACAAAACTGAGCCTTATTGAATTTCACCTATTGTATTGATAACATAAAAAAAAAAGAACAGGTCAATTGATAAAAGATTCAAACCACTGAAATTATAGCTATGTAATCCCTATCTTAATAATAATGCATTAAAAAACAAAACTTACTGAATCACAAGGCTTTAAATTCAGTCACCATGATCTATTGACAGTGGCACAAAACATGACCAATCAATAAAGAGCTAATTTCAGTCTCTTCGTGAACTACATTACCCAAAACACTCATGATGTTAGTAAGAGCCCCAACAAACAAGACTCAGCATATCACAGGAGTCACGAACAATGGAATGAGTGTGGTGTGGCATGATTCCTGACTTCTCACTTGGACTGTTAGGGATACATGCAGGTGGTTCCACAGCAGAGTACACGAGCAGCCCAGGACACGAGGGTAAGGTCAGACACGGTGCAGGTAAACTAAAGGTAAGCAAACTAAAGGCGATGGCCACGTGTAACAAGGAAACACACGGAGGGAAAATCTGATGAAAAATGTCGAATTCTGTGTTGGATAATTATTTTGTTGCTGTTTTTTTTTATTATATTCTGTATTTTTTGTTATTTTATTGGTCTGATCTGTTATTTTCGTTTATATTTTATTAGTTTAGTGTTTCCTACTCATTTATCTACTGCATGTGTTATTATTTGTCACTTTTACTATTATTCAAGCTGTCCTCATTAGTATTCCATTTCGTTTATTTGCTTTTCGTTTTACTATTTATCTCCCTCTTTGCTATTTGTGTACAGTAAGTAGTATCATCAACTAATTCATTACCATGTCACCTATTGATTTATGATATTGCCAATGCATCCTTTTTTTTTTTTTTACCAAACAAGTATTATGCTTTATATTTCTATTTACATTCCCAAGTTAAATGTTGCCCTTCTTATAAAAAAAATATTACCTGTACTATATAATATCAACTTTATTTTTTTTTTTTCAATCTTTATACAGTAAAATTTCGAAGTTGAATTATATACATTTGATTTACCACATGATTTACTGTATACTGCCAAGTTATATCCATTGGCACAGCTAACACACTTCACACACGTTATTCACTCTTATACATTATGTTCTAAGCTTTAATATACATCTACTATAACTTATCTTTTTAATTCTAAACCTAACACTGAATAGAATTTGTAGCTTTATTTTTTGCAGAGAGAGAGAGAGAGAGAGAGAGAGAGAGAGAGAGAGAGAGAGAGAGAGAGAGAGAGAGAGAGAGAGAGACACCCACCCACCCACACACACCCATAGCAACATTACTGTAGAACAATTGGACCTCACACCAGGGCAATGGAACACAGCGAAGTATGATCACCCTTTACTTTGCACCATTACTACTGCACCCACCACCACCACCATTACTACCACTCCCCGCTCCCGCTACTGCAATCACCATCACCATTACCACCACCAGGATAAGCCTAACGCTGCCGTCACCACCACCACCACCACCACCCTCATAGCCACCACAGACGCAGCCACAGTAGTATACGGAATCCTGACGGGTTTAATAAAGACAGGGATTGACTCTCATTACAGGAGCTGAAAGAAAACGAGAAGGACTTGAGTGTGTGTGTGTGTGTGTGTGTGTGTGTGTGTGTGTGTATGGGGGAGGGGTGACTCTGGTGGTGGTGATGGTGTTGTAGTATGTGCTAAGTTACAATAGAAGGTGAGTGATAAAAAGAGAGGGTAAGAAATAATATAAGAAAGGATGGCGTTGTTGTGAAAATGTTGGTGATTAGAATAGAAATGACAGAGCAAAGTAAAGAGAAGAGGAGAGGGGAAATATGAGAAGGCATAAAAAGATGAAAAAAAGATGGAAATTTTGGAGATCAGAAGAAAAAGAAGAAAGAAGACTGTCATGGAAATAGGTAGTAGTGAAAATTGACATTATAATAAAAAAAATGTTATGGTTATGGAAAACTTTTGATAATTAGAAAGCCTCAAGGAAGAGATAAGGAAAAGAGGAAGGAAGGAAGGAAGGAAGGAAGGAAGGAAGGAAGGAAAAGTATAAAGATGAAAAATGTTGGAAAGAAATAACTGAAGATCACAACAACTTAAAAAACAAAACCAGACACGATATACTATTAAACAAAGGAAAAAAATACAATTCTTTTTGTACTTGTTCGCTTGTTTCAACTTTCCTGTGTGTGTGTGTGTGTGTGTGTGTGTGTGTGTGTGTGTGTGTGTGTGTGTGTGTGTGTGTGTGTGTGTGTGTGTGTGTGTGTGTGTGTGTGTTTGCTTACGAGAACAATTACTTGGACCATTGCTGCAATCACTACCACCATTCCAACCGTATCACCACCACCACCACCACCACTGTCATCATCACACCACCACCACCACCACCACCACCACCACCAAAAGGTTAGATGGAAGGTTCTTTACATGGATTAAGCGAAACACGTTCACAGCTCTCTCTCTCTCTCTCTCTCTCTCTCTCTCTCTCTCTCTGACGTCAGCAGGGTAAAAAAATCATGACACGAAATTGAAGGAAGGAAAATTCAACTGCAAATAAAAGAGAAAAACCGAGAGAAATATTTGGCGTGGTAAATCTGGAATAATGGGGAGGAGAGGTGAATAATGGTGCGGGGCAAGCTGAGGTACAGTGGGCATGTTTAATCTCTTCATTGCTGTCTGCCACATGTTTGCCTCGTCATAAACCACTGCAACACCTTTTTTTGTTTGTTTATGTACCAGTCACAGTTAGACAATGGATAGACAAGTGTGAGTTCTATACGAATTGACTGCCACGTGGTCATTTTTAATCTCTTCATTGCTCTCTGTTACATGTTTCCTTCGTTATAAACCACTACAAGACTTTATTTATTTATTTTCCTAATGTACCAGTCACATTTAGGCAATGGATAGGCAAGTGTGATTTATATAGGAATTGACTGCCACGTGGTCATGTTAATCTCTTCATTACTGCCTCCCACATGTTTCCCTCGTCATAAACCACTGCAAGACTATTTATTTATTTTATTTTATGTACTAGTCACAGCTAGACAATGGATAGGCAAGTGTGATTTATATAGGAACTAACTGTCACGTGGTCATAACTTCTTCATTGCTGTCTGCCACATGTTTCCTTCGACATAAACCACTGCAAGACATTTTTTTTATTTATTATTTGTCATTCAAAGTTTGACATTGTACAGGGTAGGCAGGTGTGTTTTGTATAAAATTGACTGCCGTGTGGTCATGTTTAATCTCTTCACTGCTGTCTGCCACATGGTTCCCTCATCACAAACCACTGCAAGACTTTTTTTTTTCATTTACTATCTGCCAATCACAGTTAGACATTGTACAGGATAGGCAGGTGTGCTTTGTATAGGAAATGACTGCCACGTGGTCATAATCTCTTCATGAACTGTCTGCCACATGTTTCCCTTGTCATAAACCACTGCAAATCTTTTCTTTTCTATTTATAGTTTACCAGTCCCATTCAGACATAGTACTGGATAAGCAGGTGTGTTTTGTACTAGGTAGAAATGGCTGCCCTGTGTAGGTCTGTTGGTTAGTTGAAGCTCTTATGTTCCAGAGTGAATGGGTGAACTTTTATGTATTAATCTTGTTTACATTAATTCCTGTAAAAGGTTTCGAGGGCTTTCCAGAGTGCCTTTAGTGCAGTGAGAAGGTTGGTCATATGTTACTGACTTTATGATAGTGGCTTCGGACTGTTTGGGCCTGGCACCTCAGGGAGTCCTTTTTTATGCTAAACAGATGTGTATGGAAAAAAAAAAAAAATAGAAGAAAATATAAATAGAATAGCAAGTTTCGCTTTTTTTTTGCATATTATTATTATTATTATTATTATTATTATTATTATTATTTATTATTATTATCATCATCATCATAACTACTACTACTACTACTACTACTACTACTGCTACTGCTACTACTACTACTACTAATACTAACAATAATACTAATACTAATGCTACTACTACTACTACCACTACTACTACTGCTACTACTACTACTACTACTACTACTACTACTACTACTACTACTGCTACAACTACTACTACTACTACAACAACTACTACTACTACTACTACTGCCACCACAACTTCTGCTACTACTATCACTGCTGATCGTAAAAAGAGATACAATAAATCGCTGACAATAAATATATACAATGAACTCGGACCGAATCACCAATAAAAATGAAATACGAAGATACTTAACTGAGAGAGAGAGAGAGAGAGAGAGAGAGAGAGAGAGAGAGAGAGAGAGAGAGAGAGAGAGAGAGAGAGAGAGAGAGAGAGAGAGATGCGTGGGACTGTGTATTAAGTATTTCTCTCTCTCTCTCTCTCTCT
>NC_059298.1:14516605-14531605 GCF_017591435.1 Portunus trituberculatus
AGGAAGAAGGAGAGCGGGAACGAAATAGTTGGCTGCTCCTGATGGGGCGCAGGAGGAGGAAAAGGAGGAGAAGGAGAAGGAGAAGGAGGAGGAGGAGGAGGAGTCAGTGGAAAAGAGAAGAAAAGGCGATAACTAACAGAAGAAGGTGCAGAAGGAGATGGAGAAAAAGTATAAAGAGCAGGAGGAGGAGGAGGAGGAGGAGGAGGAGGAGGAGAGAAATTTCCTCCACTTGAGCCAAACAGGAGAATCAGGGCGGCAGGCAATGACCCTCTTAAGACCTAATTTGTTTTTTTCTCGTTATTCTTCGGGCGTGTATGAGGCACTCTCCTCCTCCTCTTCTTCTTCTTCTTCTTCTTCTTCTTCTTCTTCTTCCTCCTCCTCCTCCAAGCTTCCTTCATCCTATTGTCTCCTATCATATTCTTTACTCTTGCGCATTTTCTTAGTATCTTATTTCTATTTGCATTCTCCTTCCTGTTTTTCCTTAAATTTTCACTATTAAGTTATTCATCTCCATTTCACTCCAGTTTCTCTCTCTCTCTCTCTCTCTCTCTCTCTCTCTCTCTCTCTCTCTCTCTCTCTCTCTCTTATCTTCCTTCTACTCAACATGGCACCAGTAACTTCTTCCTCTTCCTCTCCCTCCTCCTCCTCCTCCTCCTCCTCCTCCTCCTATTACAATTTAAGCTCTCCTTCCTCGTCATCCTCTAATTCCGCCATTATTTGCTGTCATTTGTTCTACTTTTCTTTGTGTTCTACTATGTTCCCTTTAGCTGGCTGTCACTACCACCACCACCATCACCTCCACCACCACCGCCACAATTACCATAAATTAGAGGAGAATCAGGCACATATAAACCCAAAATAAAATAAAAACCCCATACAATTGAAAATGGTGGAATGTAAAAGTGATAAACTTTGACTAAAAAAGAAAAAAAACAAAAAACGAAAAAGTAGAAAAAATATACGAATCACAGTTGCGAGAGCGAGAGAGAGAGAGAGAGAGAGAGAGAGAGAGAGAGAGAGAGAGAGAGAGAGAGAGAGAGAGAGGTACAAATTTCAACAAGAACAAAGGAACACAATTACACACACGGGTTTCATGCATTATATAATTTGCATGCAGATTTTTCACTTGTTAAAAATATAGAAGTGACAGGCGGGACACTACCACAGCAGCGGTTATGGTGGTAGTGGTAGTAGTAGTAGTAGTAGTAGTAGTAGTAGTGAAAAAACTATTGTATTGAAAATGTGATGCAAACAAGAGAGAGAGAGAGAGAGAGAGAGAGAGAGAGAGAGAGAGAGAGAGAGAGAGAGAGAGAGAGAGAGAGAGAGAGAGAGAGAGAGAGAGAGAGAGAGAGAGAGAGAGAGAGAGAGAGAGAGAGAGAGAGAGAGAGAGAGAGAGACCCACTTCTCCTCAACCCCTCCCACCACACACACACACACATATAAGAACAGATAAAACTAAAATACATGAGTAAAAACACGAGAAAGGAAGAGAGAGACAACGAAAATAATAAAGGGCTAAATTTGCAGCAAGTCGGGGAGAGGCAGGAGCAGCGCCATCAAGTCCCTGAGATGTGAAATATGAAAAACAGCCCCAATAAATCCCTGAATGTGAGGAAAGGTGCAAAAAAAAAAAAAAAAAAAAAAAAAAAGGCATTGAGGAGGTGTCGAGAAGTGTGGGAATTGCTGTTACACACACTCTCTCTCTCTCTCTCTCTCTCTCTCTCTCTCTCTCTCTCTCTCTCTCTCTCTCTCTCTCTCTCTCTCTCTCTCTCTCTCTCTCTCTCTCTCTCTCTCTCTCTCTCTCTCTCTCTTCTCTCTTCGACCATTCCTAAAATCATCACTCTTTGGTTTATCTGTTTGCGTCTTTATCTGTTTGTCTATCTCCCCCTTTTCCTCCCTTATCCCTTTCTCTCTCTCTCTCTCTCTCTCTCTCTCTCTCTCTCTCTTTACCTCCCCTTTCCTTTCATTTCCTCCCTTTCCTTCCCTTACCTTCCTGCATTCATACCCCCTACTCCCCTCCACAGACCCCTTCCATCACCCCTTCACCCCCAGACAGCCCCTCCACCCCCACCACTCCTGCAGCGCTCTTCACTTCGCGGCCCAAACATATATTTCCATATTTTGAACCCAAACTTCAGCGACAGTGTGTTTTTATTACGAGCACAAGAGGGGGAGAGAGAGAGGGGTGAGGGGAGGGGTGAGGGGAAGGGGAGGAGAGCGAGGGGAAGGTAGGAAGAATAGAGGAAACAAAAGGTGAGGTAGCGGTTTGCAACGGTACAGCTTATCTGAGTACATCCCTTGACGTGGAGAGAAAGAAAGAGAGAGGAGAGATGAGAGAGAGAGAGAGAGAGAGAGAGAGAGAGAGAGAGAGAGAGAGAGAGAGAGAGAGAGAGAGAGAGAGAGAGAGAGAGAGAGAGAGAGAGAGAGAGAGAGAGAGAGAGGAGGAGGAGGAGGAGGAGGAGGAGGAGGAGGAGGAGGAGGAGGAGGAGGAGGAGGAGCAGGAGGAGGAGAAGGAGGAGGAGAAGGAGAAGGAGAAGGAGGAGAAGAAGAAGAAGAAGAAGAAGAAGAAGAAGAAGAAGAAGAAGAAGAAGAAGAAGAAGAAGAAGAAGAAGAAGAAGAAGAAGAAGAAGAAGAAGAAGAGGAGGAGGAGGAGGAGGAGGAGGAGGAGGAGGAGGAGGAGGAGGAGGAGGAGGAGGAGGAGATAAAAAAGAGAGACAAACACAGGCAAACAGAAACTGGAATAAACACACACACACACACACACACACACACACACACACACACACACACACACACACACACACACACACACAGAGATACAGATGAACATAAACAAACTTATATATTATAATCCTTGCATCTTAAATTCTTCCACCTCATTTCTATCTTCCACTTTTCCTATTCTACATCCTTAACCATCCATCCTTCCTTCCTTCCTTCCTTCCTTCTCTGCTTCCTTCTTTCCTTCCATACCACATCACATCCCTGCCAACCAGCCAGCCAAACCAGCCAGCAAGGAAGAGCAGGAGGAGGAAGAGGATGAGAAGGAGGCGAAAGGAGTAAGCAAGCAAGCAAGCAAGGAGGGAAGGAGGGAAGGAGGGAAAGAGGGAAGGAGGGAAAGAGGGAAGGAGAGGAGGGTAAGAAAGAATACCATTTGGAGGAAATATCCCGGGAGGAAATCTTATCCGTCAGTTCAAAAATGGAAAATCTATAACTGCTTGCTTGCTGGTCTTGCCAAGGAGGAAGGGGAAAAATTACACATTATTTCTCTCTCTCTCTCTCTCTCTCTCTCCGGTTTCGTTACATTTCCAGCTGGGGCGAGAGGGCGGGAAAGAGAGGAAAGTACGCGGATCTTTTCAGAAACAAGGGGAAATGGAGGGTACGTAAGAATATTTGGAGTGTGAAAAGAGGGAAGTGTGGAGGAAAGGAGCGCTGAGTCTTTTCTTCACGAGCACGAAGGAAAGGAAAAGTACAAAATGTTAATATCTGAAAGGAAAAGACAGGGAAAGAGGAAACTATTTTTTTTTTTTTGGAGAAGAGAGGGAAATTAAAGAAATATTTTTTGACGGGATGAAAAGGATACGAATATTTTCAGACAAGAGAAAGAGAAAGGAAGCAGAAAAATACTTTGGGTGGAAAAAGGGAGAGGAAAAAAACAATGAGAAAAAGAAAGGACAGATATGAAAATTCCCAGGGAGAAGAGAAGAAAAGAAGGAAAATATTTACAGAAAGCAACAATACAAAGAAATCGCTTTAGGGACACGGAAAAAGGAAGAGTAAATATATTTCAGGAGAAAAGGAAACAATGAAAGAAATTTAGAGGGGAAGAGTGCAGAGACCAAGTTTAGGACAGGAAAATAGGGAAATAGAAATGTTCAAGATAGGGAAAGAAAAAAAATAGCCTTTACAAAGGGAGAAAGTGCAGAAAAAGAAGAATAGAAGGGAAATATTGATACAAAGGAAAAAAAAATAATTCAAAAAAGGAAATAATGACAGAAATTTAGAGGGTAAAAGTACACAGGATCATTTTAGGACAGGGAAATACGGGGGAATAAAATTTTTTCAAGGTAGGGAAAGAAAAACAAATAGCTATAGAAAGGGAGAAAGTGCAGAAAAGAAGAGTAATGTTTTCAAAAGGGCGGGAAGGGAAAACACCGATCTTCACAAGGACAGGGAGAAAGAGAGGACGTGATACTGACTCGATATTCCCACGTACAAAGAGGGAAAAAATGAGGGAAAAAAACCCCCCGAATAATCTAAAAGGGAAAAATACAGAAACAAAAAAAAAAATGATGAAAGTAAAAAAAAACTGAATCTTGCAAAAAAAAATGAAGGAAAACAAGAAAAAAAGATAAAAAAGTAAGAAAAAGAGGCGGAAAAAAGGGGAAACAAATTACAGTTCCTCTTTGTGGGTTCATCATATTCTGGGGAAAACTTTACGAGAGAGAGAGAGAGAGAGAGAGAGAGAGAGAGAGAGAGAGAGAGAGAGAGAGAGAGAGAGAGAGAGAGAGAGAGAGAGAGAGAGAGAGAGAGAGAGAGAGAGAGAGAGAGAGAGAGAGAGAGAGAGAGAGAGAGAGCAAACGCACTGTGAATATGGAAATAGGAAAGGGAAAAGGGCGATAAAAATTGAGTTGGAAATATGAAAAGAAAACCGCAAGAGGAGGAGGAGGAGGAGGAGGAGGAGGAGGAGGAGGAGGAGGAGGAGGAGGAGGAGGAGGAGGAGGAGGAGGAGGAGGAAGAGGAGGAGGAGGAGGAGGAGGAGGAGGAGGAGGAGGAGGAGGAGGAGGAGGAGGAAGAAGAAGAAGAAGAAGAGAAGAAGAAGAAGAAGAAGAAGAAGAAGAAGAAGAAGAAGAAGAAGAAGAAGAAGAAGAAGAAGAAGAAGAAGAAGAAGAAGAAGAAGAAGAAGAAAAAGAAGAAAAAGATGAACAAGAAGTCAAAGAAGAAAAAAAGAAAAAAAGAAAAAAGGATGAAGAATAAAAAAAAGAAAACACTGAACACGAACAAGAAAAAGAAGGAAAGAGAAAAGGAAGAGGAGGAGCAGGAAGAAAAGAAGAACAAACAACAACAACAACAACAACAAAAAGCAACTAACTAACCAGCCTCTTAATAAAAAAAAAAAGTAGAAGGAAAAAAAAAAAAAAAAAAAAGAGAAAGGAAAAAAGAAAATGGGAAAATAGAAAGGAAAACCAACCATATAAAAAAAAAACCCGGTAAATCGCAGCAGTATTCAAATAGGAGGTATATTCGTATGACAGGTAAAGAGGCGACAGGTAACTTAGTTGTTTTACATATAATATTGTTACCTGTGAGGAGGAGGAGGAGGAGGGAGGAGGAGGAGGAGGAGGAGGAGGAGGAGGAGGAGGAGGAGGAGGAGGAGGAGGAGGAGGAGGAGGAGGAGGAGGAGGAGGAGGAGGAGGTGTTCTTTGTCTGTTCCTTGGATAATTTAATACATCACCCTCGTGTTCCCTTCTTCCCTCTCCTGTCCGCAGCCTGTCACTCATCCCTTTCCTTTATCCCTGTCTCTCTCTCTCTCTCTCTCTCTCTCTCTCTGGTCGTCATTTTCCTTTCTCCTCGTCTCGTCCCTTCATACATCATACCCTTGTCATTATAATCTCTCTCTCTCTCTCTCTCTCTCTCTCTCTCCGTCTCACATTTCTATTCTTCCAGCCACCCCTGCCTGCCTGGACCACAAACAGCAGGTCACCCCAGCTTGATGTGTCCCCTTGAGTGTAGGTGTCACATAAATAGACCAACTCTCTCTCTCTCTCTCTCTCTCTCTCTCTCTCTCTCTCTCTAGGGGTAAAATTGGCTGCCATTCCTTCCCGAAAAGCGAAAAAAAGAAGAAAAGTTTGGACAGTAGAGAAAAGATTTATTTACGAGGTTTTCTGTCTGTCTGATCTTTTCCCTTTCGTTACTCTTCACCTGATTCTTTCCTTACCGCGGGGAGGAATCAGGGAACAGGTGGTGGTGGTGGGGGCAACATGCGAGAACACGGAGGAAATGATTGCTGTGGAGGTGTAAACAAAGAAGGTAAACATAAAATAAAATAATAAGTAATGATACGTGAGATACTGTTTTTTTTTTTTTTCAATTAATATTCCTCTTCCCTTATTTTTTTTTTTTATGTAGTGTTATTTTATTTAGAAGAGATGCCTGTGGATGTAACTGTAAGGTGAAAAAAGAAAGGTAAGTCTTGAATACTGACACGTTAGGTATTATTTTCACCTTACAATTCCACCCTGTTTTTTTTTTTTTTTTTTGATTTAGTGATATTTGACTTAAACCGTTCAATACTGGGACGCATTTCCACTTTGAGATTTGTGTACGGTTAGATAATTTTATTGACATTAGGAAGGGTCTGTGGAGGTGAGAAGATTAATGGCCACAGTCTTCACTATTCTAATCACCCATCTAAGTTTCTCAAGCTGAATAAAACCACAAAATACACAGCAGAATAAATACGGGAAGGCGTCATAGTACTGTCGGGTTAAAAGAGAAGCCTGTGCAAGTAATCGTAAGGTAAAATAAGGAAGGTAGATAAGTAATGAGACAGGATAGATGGATATATTTCTTAATCTAATACACCTTGCCTTTTTGTAACACAGAAATAGTAAGGTAATATAAGACAGGTAAGTAATTAATGACCCAGGACAGGTGGATGTTTCATATGGTAGCGTAACACAGGTACGTAAATATTTGCTTTTCGTCCCAACAACTCCCCTCCTCTGACTGACTGTCTTCAGCTTCTTTCTCACCGCCGAAATGTTGCATCTCTTTCTGTCTTTTATCGCTATTTTCGTGTTAACTGCTCTACTGATATTGCTAGCATGCCTCCCCTCGTCCTGCGGCCTCGTTGCACACAACTTTCTTTTTACTCTCATCCCTATTCTGTCCAACCCTCTAATACAAGAGTTAACAGTTACTCTCAATCATTCATACCTTTCACTGGTAAACTCTGGAACTCTACCTGCTTCTGTATTTCCATCTTCCTAAGACTTAATTTCTTTTAAGAGAGAGGTGTCAAGACATTTGTCCCACTCTTTTGACTAATTCTTTCAAATTTTTTATGGAGACTGCAATTCCAGTGGGCCCAATTTTTCTAATATGTTTTTTTTTCCCGTTGGCAGTTCTCCCTCTCACGTAAAAAAAAAAAGTAGAGGTAACAACTATTTTCTATTCATCTATTTATCTATTTCTTTTACAATACAGCATTGCATCTTTTTCTAAATGTACGGTAAGCTAATTTTTTAAAGATAACTCTCTCTCTCTCTCTCTCTCTCTCTCTCTCTCTCTCTCTCTCTCTCCACTACTCATAATGGAAGAGGCTCTTACCACGCCTGCGCATTCTTCCTCATTACTCACAATTTTCCTCTATTCCACCTCCTCCTCCTTTTCTTTCTCTCCTCCTCCTCCTCCTGCTCTTCCTTCTCGTTTCTTTGTCTTTCCTTCTTCCATCTAATAGCCGCAGGACGGAAAGGCGGCGACGTGAGGTGGATGGAAAATGAGAGAGAGAGAGAGAGAGAGAGAGAGAGAGAGAGAGAGAGAGAGAGAGAGAGAGAGAGAGAGAGAGAGAGAGAGAGAGAGAGAGAGAGAGAGAGAGAGAGAGAGAGAGAGAGAGAGAGAGAGAGAGAGAGAGAGAGAGAGAAGAGAAAAAAGGAAAAGAAAATATAGACAATCAGAAAAAAATAGAATAAAGAAAGAGAATAAGAAAAAAGAATGAAAAGGGAAGATAAGAAAAAAATAAAGAAAAAAACATAATAAAGGTAAGAAAAAGGAGAAAGATGGAAGATGCGAGGAAAACGGAGGAAGGATGGATGATAAAGAGAGGAGGAGGAGGAGGAGGAGGAGGAGGAGGAGGAGGAGGAGGAGGAGGAGGAGGAGAAGGAGGTGGTTAGGTTGATGGAGATGAGTGGTGGTGAAGGTGATGGTGTTAGTGGAGGAGGTTAAGGCAGTGTGGTGATAGTTTACACCTGTTAACGCTTCTCTTTCACGCTATCTTAACTACCAAGTGCACTAACTTATATATCTCCTTCCTCCTCCTCCTCCTCCTCGTCCTCCTCCTCGTCCATCGTCTCCACCTCCTCCTTTTATCTCCTCCTCCTTTATTTTTTTTTTCAGCATCTTTTCTTCCTTCTTCATTTTCTCCTTTATTATGTTCTTTATTAGTATTTCCATTTCTCTTTTTCGTTATAATAGATTTCAATAACGTTTTTTTTTTTCTTATTTGTTATTTCCCTTCGTATGAATTTCCTTCCCTCCTCTTCCTTCTTCTTCTTCCTCCTGCTCCTCCTCCTCCTCCTCCCAACATAATTACCTTGTCCTAATAACCCATTTTAGTCGAGATCTTAATCCTTTTTCAGCAATAAACAGGTTAGAGCGGACCAAAAGGTATGATGCTGCTTTTTCCCCCTTTGTATTGATTTTTTTTTTTTAATGATTTATATTCCTTCCTCTTAACCTTTACGATTACCTTAAAAAAAAAAAAATCAATTCACGACTATTATTATTTTCGTCACTATAACATCCACTAGAAACGTTACCATCATCAGTTCAACACAGCCAGCCACCAACGTCATCACTATCACTTTCATCACCATTCATCACCACCACAACTACCATCGTCTTATCCACGTATCACCACCACTTTATAGACCACACCACCATCATCACCATCATTATCACTATCACCTTCCAAGACATCATAAACACCACGACCACTGCAACTAACAATCAACATCACCAATCATCACCATTCGCAGTTACGAGACACCCTCACCACCAATGAAGACAAAATTACAGTCATCACCACCTCCAGTCGTGTCAATTATCACCAAATTAAAGAGAGAAGCTATTTTCACTTACCTTCACCACCAACACCACCATCACCACCACTGCTGACGCCATCACCACACACAAGCGGCGCGCACAAAAACACGCACGTACCTGGAAAGAGAGAGAAAAATTAGGAGACATAAGTTAATTTGAGAGAGAGAGAGAGAGAGAGAGAGAGAGAGAGAGAGAGAGAGAGAGAGAGAGAGAGAGAGAGAGAGAGAGAGAGAGAGAGAGAGAGCGAGGGTCTCAAGCGAAATCCATGTTATTATGGCAAGATTCACACTGAGAAGGAACGTGATTGCAATTATCAAATGTTATTATTATAACTACTATTATTATTATTATTATTATTATTATTATTATTATTATCATCATCATCATTATTATTATCATTATTTTTATTAGTATTATTATTACTACTACTTTTATGATCATTATTGCTATTACTACTATTACTATTACTATTAGGAGTAGCAGCCCTACTACTACTATTACTACTACTACTACTACTACTAGTAGTAGTAGTAGTAGTAGTAGTAGTAGTAGTAGTAGTAGTAGTAGTAGTAGTAGTAGTAGTAGTAGTAGTAGTAGTAGTAGTAGTAGTAGTAGCAGCAGCAATCTATTTCCGCAAGTGATCACCAAGTGCACACCAGTCACTCATTAGTGGCTTCCCAACAAGAACACCAAACAATATTCACAAACATTCACACACTTTCACTCAATACACACAACACATTACAAACCTCCCAGCAACATCACTTGTACCACTTCCACACGCTTGTTATGTAATCACCAAACACACACACACACACACACACACACACACACACACACACACACACACACACACACACACACACACACACACACCTGCCTTGCACTGAGCTTCCACTGATGCACCTGTTCCTCTCACCTCAATACACTTACCATGGCACCGTAGCAACATTTAAACTTCAGACAAACACTTACTTGATTATAGGACAGTGGACATTACTACAACACACCATTACCCTGCGACAACACTAGATTCGGGCACAACAACAGCGATCACACAGAACACACCATTACTCACACACACACACACACACACACACCTGCATGTTCCGCCACCACAATGCCGCCACGGAAGGATTGACCGTTCGTGATGAGGAATGTGCGTGGTCATGACTAAACACTGAATGGTAAGGTAGGAGAGAAAGTAATAGGATAAAATAATAACGGGAAAAAGTAACACGAAAGTAAGTTCGCAGGAGAAAGAGGAACACAAATACTGAATGCTTTTTGTTTCTATTTTGCACCTAAGCTAACCTAATCAAACCTAACCAGTGTTACTTTTTGGGTAAAATGAAATTACTACTGTTATTTTTTCTCCTGTCACTTTTTTGCTAACATTTTTTTTTTCGATACTTTTTAATGTTTTTTCCCCGAGCTCCAGTAAATCCACTCGCTTCCACATACCCAAACAAGTGAGTCTACGTAAATACTCTTCACAAATCACTATAGTCACACAAATCAAAATCCACTAACACTAACTTAACTTACTATTAACTAAAGAAATAATCCACCAATGCTCACTTAACTTACTATTAACTAAAGAAATAACAAAGCATACGATAATTTTTATTAGCTTCACCATCATTACACAAGATTACTTAACCTAACCAAACAGCAGCACATCCAAACGGTCCTGACATACATAACTATTAAGGAACTACACCGACCAAACGTCACGGGATATCCACAATACAATGCACAACTCAAGATATTACTATGAACGAGACATTGCTTCCACAACAATCACGATCCATTAAACTCTGCGCTGTATGGAAGTCAGTTACATCTTCCTCTTCTTTCTCTTCCTATCCTTCAGTTCAGTCCTCCTATATTCTTTCTTCCCACGCCTTGCCAAGCACCGCCGCGCCACGCCACCAGCAGGAGCGGCAGCAGATGCAGGAGGAGGAGGAGGAGGAGGAGGAGGAGGAGGAGGAGGAGGAGGAGGAGGAGGAGCCGGTGCGAGGTGGTGTGTGTAATACAATTAATGTAGCTGGGCCGGGCACAGAGCAGCGGCCCCACTGAAACTGCCTCCTCGCACGCCACACACGACACCGCCCCTTAAATTCACGCTACCTACCATCCCCTCCCACCACAACCCCCCAACCACCCCAATATCCCCCATTCCTCCCTTCCACCTCCACACTCCTCACTCACCTCTGTTCCTACCCCTCTCCCCACTCTACTCCAACTTTCCTCCCTCGTCATCCTTCTCCTCACACCCCCGCACAAACACCCGCATTCTCCCCTCCTTCTCCTCCTCCTCTTCTTTCCCCTTTATCTCCTCTTCCCCACCTCCCCTAGTCCCTCACACACACACACACACACACACACACACACACACACACACACACACACACACACACACACACACACACACACAGGTATAGAAACGTACCCTACCCAAACACTGACACATATATACAAACACACATACACACACACTCATCTGCATACACTCTGACTAGGTCCTACACACACACACACACACACACACACACACACACACACACACACACACACACACACACTCTCTCTCTCTCAAACACACACAACACCTTACCATACATGAAACACCACCCACACCCACTCCCCAATACCGCACACCCTCCATCTCCCGACACAAGACACACACTGGTCTGCTATGCCCCACAATGCACTGCCACGACGTACTCTCAGGTTACTATCGTTCCCATCATCTTTCTTATTCTTCTTCAACTCTTCTTCTCAGAGTCTCTTTCCTAATCTTTCATGGCTACTTTCTACTTCTTCTTCTTCTTCTTCTTCTTCTTCTTCTTCTCTTTCTTTTATATTTTAAGTCTTCTTTTTCTTCTGCTGTTGCTACACTTTCACTGACGTCATGAATTCGGGGTAAAAGGTGTTGGTGATGGTGGTGGTGGTGACGTGTGTGTGTGTGTGTGTGTGTGTGTGTGTGTGTGTGTGTGTGTGTGTGTGTGTGTGTGTGCGTAAAAAAGAAAAACTTGCCCATCATCCCTCCTCGGAAACTCAAACACACACACACACACACACACACACACACACACACACACACACACACACACACAAGGCTGAACAAAATCCAATAAGTACTACAACCAAAGCATAACATCAATTACAACATTCAGTAAGCAACACCATCCAAGAGGAGGAGGAGGAGGAGGAGCAGACGTCCCCGCCACATACGTATGCTAATGGCGGGGCGGGAACTGCTTGTGTCCGGCACTGTGTGAGCGACAACGACCCGCGATTACTGGAGCCACGAGTCGCCAGCCAGACAACGTGCTGAGTGGTGAGTGGTGAGTAGCGTGAATACTAGGAGGTAAGTGTGTGGTAGTGATGGTGGTGGTAGCTGTAGTAGGAGCCATGCCACGAAAATGGTTCTAGTAGTAGTAGTAGTAGTAGTAGTAGTAGTAGTAGTAGTAGTAGTAGTAGTAGTAGTAGTTCTATGTCCCTAGAGTTATGTTGCAATCCCACAGTTGTAGCAGTAATTATAAACATATCACACATACACAGTTTACGAGTATACATGCTGAACAGTAATAGTGGTGACAACATAAGCACCACCAGCAGCAGCAGCAGCAGAGGCGGAGGAGGAGTAGAAGGAAGAGGAGGACTAGGAGGAGGAAGCAGCAGCAGCAGCAGCAGCCACACCTGCATCGCTGCGGGTGAAGGCAGGAAGGGGAGAGGGGAGAGGGATGAGGGAATGTGAGGGGAGAGTGAGAGGGGAGGTGGAGGATAACGTGACCTTTCCCAGGGGAGGGGGCGAGGGACCCGACACCAGGGCCGCCAACTGACCCTGACCACGCCACTCTCTCTCTCTCTCTCTCTCTCTCTCTCTCTCTCTCTCTCTCCATCTGTCTGTATCACTTAAGGTCTTTCCTTCACTCTACTTCCAGCGTCTCATTTCCTCCCTTCGTTCTCCCTGCCACACACTCCCTCCCTTCTCTCTTTCTCTCTTCCCTTCTTCGTCTCTGTCAGTTAAGTCTCTCTTCCCTCCCTGTCAGTTAACTCTTCCTTCCCTCCTCTCCTCCCGCGGCGACCCTGCTGTTTTCAGTGAAGGAAAGAGGAGCGGAAAGGAGAGGGGAAAAATAAGACAAGGAGGAGGAGGAAGAGAAAGAAAAAACATTTAGGCAGTTGGAAAGAAATTAGGAACCAGGCGGCTAAACCATTTGGTGGAAACTACAGTGATCAGAGAGACAGACGGACACACGGGGACACAGATAGGTGGTCAGACAGACAGACAGATACACAGAGAGACAGGGAAACAAGCAGACAAGACAGATGGAGGGACACGTCACTGAGAGAGAGAGAGAGAGAGAGAGAGAGAGAGAGAGAGAGAGAGAGAGAGAGAGAGAGAGAGAGAGAGAGAGAGAGACTAACACTCTCCTCTCCCTCCAACACACCAAGCAGCTGCTGCCTTGTTTCTACAACTTAAATAAAACCTCATTAAAAGAAAGGGAAGGAAATAACTCCAACTTGACGCAGAAAACACAGGGAACTCGCAGGGTAAGAAAAGGCCAAACTTGGACGGGCGAAGGGCGAAATAAAGCAGGAATTAAGGGACCATTAAGGGATAGAGGGAGGCGGGGCGCGGAGTCACCCCTCACCAGGCCGAAGAGAAAACGCGGGAACACCACACAGTAAAACCTCGGAGAAAATGGGAAGAGGACACTTTTAGCAACGCGCCAAGTTAGAGGAAACGAGCGAATGAGGCCGGTTCAGGGGCGGAATGAAGCGAAGCGAGGCCCCACCACACCAGCGTCAGGCCGAGTGGGTGAGGCGGACAGGCGACGGCGGTGCAGGTACGAGAGGGCCGCCAGTAACAAGGTAATCTCTCTGACCTACTGAAGGGCAACCAAGAATGCTACAATTGGGGGAGGCGGAAAGTGAAGATGTTTGGATTTGATGAGTAGATGGATGGCTAGGAAGGTAGATAAAATGACAGATAGATAGATAAATAGATAGATAGACAGATAGATAGATACATAGAGAGAGAGAGAGAGAGAGAGAGAGAGAGAGAGAGAGAGAGAGAGAGAGAGAGAGAGAGAGAGAGAGAGAGAGAGAGAGAGAGAGAGAGATTGATTGATTGACTGTTTGATGGATGGATGGACAAATAAATAGATAAAGATAGATGGTCGAAACACACACACACACACACACACACACACACACACACACACACACACACACACACACACACACACACACACACACACACACACACACACAATTAATTATACAAAAATGAGGAATAATAAAAAAGGCGAAAATACACTTTGAAATAAAAAGTGAAGTAGATACTAAGACATTCTCTCTCTCTCTCTCTCTCTCTCTCTCTCTCCGGAAACACAATATAAATCAGCAGATGAACAATACAAAATATGAAAAATGTAACAGGAATATGACAATTACAAAATGAAGAAATAAAACATAACACAGAAAAAAAAAAATAGAGAAGAGAAACACAGAACAAAAATTACGAAAAATCACGAAGCATAACAACACCTACAAAATAAATAAAAGAAAAAAATACACCACGAGAAAATGAGATAATCCTAAATAATCACATAATGAGAGAATGATTAAAGATTTACATTAATTTATCGTGATTGATGCTAAAAAGATAAGCAAAAGAAGAAAAAGAAAAAAAAACTATTAATTAGAAGCAGATTACGAGATTGAAGGATGAGGGACGAGACGAGACACACGAAGCCTCACAAAGGAACCACCGAAGCCCCGAAACAGAATGACTAACTCGAAAATGAAGCAAATGAAGCCAAGACAAGGTAAACATAACGAGAGAGAGAGAGAGAGAGAGAGAGAGAATCCAGTCATCCAGCTAACTAAACATCCATCATCCACACACTCACCCATTAATCTGTGCATTCATACAGACAGTGAGACAGGCAAACAATCAGTCAGTTTCTATTTTTGCAATTCATTTACTTACACAAGCAGTAAATCAATCAGTTAGTCAGTCAGTCAAAAAACCAGTCTAACTAATCTGTCATCCACTTGATCATCCAATAAGCTCTCCAATCAGTCATCCATCCATCCATCCAGTTAATCCATCATTCTAGAGACCATCTATTAAATCATCCGTGTATCTCTTCATTT
>NC_059298.1:14554105-14556605 GCF_017591435.1 Portunus trituberculatus
TTGTTATTTTTAGAGGTACTTAGGCAGTATAAATCTTTCTCTCACTCTCTCTCTCTCTCTCTCTCTCTCTCTCTCTCTCTCTCTCTATCTGGTTAGGGCATCCTGCATTAGCGTATTAACCAAAATATTCCATGCACTCACCAAACAACCACTAAATGTTGCAATGAGAGGTTTCCAGATAACTCACTATATACATCAAAGGCTTCCTGTATTATTACACTAACCAAAGCATTTCTAACCGTCCCTCTCGAGTCCCTGATTTAAGATTTACATTCGCTTTACGCACGTCTACATGTTCTACCAGACGTTAAGTGTTGCTTTAAGACTCAAACACCCCAGGGTCTCTCTCTGCGATGTTGGTCAGCCTACTTGAATGAATTAACAAGTGTTCCTACAGTGCCTCAGAAACCACGACACGAGGCGACTTACATCACCTTTACGAACGTCGAAATGCCCCTCTGAATGTTAGAATGTTGCCGAAGAGGTTGTAAACTTCCCCTATACTAAAATGTTCCCACAGTGACCTATAACACCATGACTTGCGGCCATTCGCATCCGTCACGTGTGTGTATAAATGTCAGACAGTTACGGCCAACAGACGAGTAACAGTTGCATTTATGCTCTTACTTTCCAGTGCTCAACCTTTTCCTGCAAACTTTTGTCCTTTGATGCAAGAATCCACTCCCAAGTTTTTTTGCCTGCAGGTTGTCAGCCGATCAAGGGACTAAAGACTGAAGGATTACTCGCTGGAATAAAAAGAGTATGGTGTTTTAATCGTTTTCAAGCCACGACTGTACTCTGGAAATCTCTGTCTCCTGTGTTCGAATATTTCTTCCTGCCTTTGACTCGAGCTGTTTCAAGAGGGAAGCTTCAAGACATTTCTCATAGTGAGAGTAACCCTTCTAAGTACACTCATTGGTGACTGGTACCTTGTTTTCTCTTGTTCTTCCCGAATCTTTTTGTTACCTTGGGCCAGAGTTCTCTCTTATATAGTTAAAAAATAGTCAAATATCTTTGGGTGTTCTAAGGCTTCTTGAAGATTCTCTCATAAAATTAGCATATCCACTCTTTCACCGAAGTTCCAACTATGCCTATATGCCGCCCTAGAATACATTACATACTGCCTTAACACATTCTGGTGCTACACGTTCCCTCCTAGCGGGACACGACTGCTTCACAAAATTAAACTTTTCTTACTAAACTCCTATTATTTTCGAGACCTCAAACATTATTCTAAAAAGTTCCAATAATCACGGTTCTCTCTTAAATAAAGATCAAGACCTAGGTTGGAATACTAAACATTTTTTGTTTGACAAGATGATGGAATGTGTTTCCATATTCACTCTGCGTACTATTTGATGATTTTATACAGCTTCAGAAACTTACGTGAGGGGGATTAGAATAGTAAAGACTGGCCATTAATCTTCTGACCTCCATAGGCAATTCTTGATCTCAATGAAATCGTGTAATCGTAACCAAAATTCAAGGTAAAAATGCGTTCCGGTACTGAAGGAGTTAAAGATGGATATTCCAACTCTAGTACTGGTCTTATATTCCAACTCTTGTCTTGGTCTTCATTAAAGAACTGTGCTTTCCACGCTCGAGACCTGCATCGAAGGTTCTCCCTCACCATCACATACGCGTCTCTTCATCTTTCCAAACACTCACGCTGCCAAGCAAACCCTTTCTAATCCAGCGTGATGTGAGGTCCTTCTCAGCGACCCCAAGTGTACCTCGACATGTTTTCCAGGAGTTCTCAGCACGTTTCCACATGCACCGGAGCAGCGACGCGGTTCTCTTACATTAGGATAATCACCCAGGTGTCCCAAGGTGCTCTTAAGGAAGGTGTTTTGACGCGCAGTACGAGTCTTCAGCCCCTTCAAGAGTTCGCACGCGTTGCTCCATCGATTACACGGTAGCTGATACATTCCGCACCATTGGCACATCCCCTCAGGCGCCTGCAGGTTACTTCAGGGAAAAATGAGGCGCTCCGAGGCGATTCCAGGGATACGCGGGCTATTCTGGAAAGGTTGCACGTCATTTCTGGTTCCTGGAAGGCCATTTAAGACACTTCGAACTCATTCCAAACTCCCCGCGTCGTTGTGGGAGCCTTTGAGACCCACCCTTGCTGCGGCCCGCCTCGCCTCGCCTCACCCAAGACCTCCACACTGCTATCAACACTGCGATAAGCCCACGCCCACCTACGCCCCTTGCCTCAGCGTTATCAGTAAGTGCCTGGTGATAGGGGGCGGGGATACAAGCAGTGAGGAGAAGGTGATGGTAGGAGGTGAAGGTGAGGAGTATTAGTGGAAGGTGTAAAAGAGAAATGGGAGTTAGAGGATGGGTGTCTGAGGGTGTGCAGATAGGGAGGTTGAAAGGTGTAATAGAGGAAAAAGAAATGGTGTTAGAGCTGTTGGAAGGATGGAAGAGAGAGAGAGAGAGAGAGAGAGAGAGAGAGAGAGAGAGAGAGAGAGAGAGAGAGAGAGAGAGAGAGAGAGAG
>NC_059298.1:14564105-14569105 GCF_017591435.1 Portunus trituberculatus
TGTGTGTGTGTGTGTGTGTGTGTGTGTGTGTGTGTGTGTGTGTGTGTGTGTGTGTGTGTGTGTGTGTGTGTGTGTGTGTGTGTGATCCTCAATTTTTGGTGTTTTGATGTTGACGTCCAGAGTGATGGCAGCAGTGCTTTGTGTGTTTCGTGTGTGTGTGTGTGTGTGTGTGTGTGTGTGTGTGTGTGTGTGTGTGTGTGTGTGTGTGTGTGTGTGTGTGTGTGTGTGTGTGTGTGTGTGTGTGTGTGTGTGTGTGTGTGTGTGTGTGTGTGTGTGTGTGTGTGTGTGTGTGTGTGTGTGTGTGTGTGTGTGTGTGTGTGTGTGTGTGTGTGTGTGTAGGTCAGTTTATTCATTTAAACAATCTACTATATCTCTATTCTTCAGCTGGTCAATTAACTATGTCTACAGTTACAATCATCAAGGTACTCTTTAATTAACCCCTTCAATACTGGGACACATCTTTAACCTTCAGATTTATGTATGATTAGACCATTTTCTTGACAATAGGAAGGTTCTTTGGAGATCAGATGATTAATAGACACAGTTGACACTATTTTAATCCCCGACATAAATTTCTGAAACTACAAAATCACCAAATATGAAGTAAAATGAATATGGAAACGCGTCATGGTACTCAAGGGGGCTAACCATTCATTTAAAGAGGCAGTCAATCTATCCATCAGTCATTTCATCAATCAGTTAACTCTACACACACTTCCTCGGAATGACGATGATCAATGCAATGTTAGTGAAGCAATCAATCCATCTATCAACCAATCTTTCAATCAGTCAGTTATGCACATGTCTAATTTCATATACTTACAATTATATCCAGTTTACTTCTAAGATAATAATTCCTCTATCAATCCATTAAACCATTACCAATAACCCTTAAGTCACAATTATCATCCGTGTATAGTTTATTATCAAGACAAAGTTGGTGGCTCTCCCGGTCCTTCCATCACTCCCAAAGCTGATCACAGTCTCCCCTCCCTACAAACATCACATCAGCATATCCTCCCCTCTCTACGCGGCGTGAGGTCAGCATATCCTTCCCTTCAAAGAGCATTAATTGTGGCCACCGCTCTCCTCTTCCTCCTCCTCCTCCTCCTCTTCATAAAATTTTCTCCCTTTTCTTCAATTCATTCTTTCGTCTTTGCTTCTCCTGTTTCTTTTCATATTGTTTTTTCTTTTCTGTTGTGTTATTGTTGTTTTATTAGCAAGAATAATAAAATGTTCAATAAAATGTTTCCAATGATTCAGTATATCTTTGTTTTGTTTTGTTTTCTCTGTATAAATGTTCCCCTCCAGTTTATCTTCCTCAATTCTCTATCATTCTTCCCCTCTACTTTATGCACATGATATAATTGTTTTTAGTTCTTTTATTTCTCTATTTCAGTTCTTGATTTTTTTTTCTGTTCAATCTCTCCTATCACGTCATCTCTATATGTATCTTTTTTTTTGTCCTTTTTGTTTTATTCAGTTCAATTCTTTTACTTTTCTCTTTTCACATGTTTTAATACTTTTGAGTATTAATTAAATACAGTTCTATTATCTCTCTCTCTCTCTCTCTCTCTCTCTCTCTCTCTCTCTCTCTCTCTCTACATCTATTTCAACCCTTCATATTCCTTTCCACATCTCTTTAGACCACAATTACACATTTACACAAACCTACACACCACATTTATTTCACCTACATTCCAACACTACACCACTGACCCAAAGCTACACACCTGCACACCAACACAGCCTTACTTCCATCTACCACCCAATTCCAAACGTAACACGCACCTACACACACAACCTTCCTTCTTACCTTCACCACATCTCGCTTCACACAGACAGAGCAGACACAGCCTTCCATCTACAGCCCACCACCAAACTTAACACCTATCTTCACCACACCTCCTCACACTTCCACTCACCATCTTGTAACCTCCAGTTCTCCACACACGTTCCTTCCCAGCACGCGCCGCCTCCTTCCTCCCCAGGGTAACGTTCATTAGTTCTCATCACACGGCTGTTTCATCTTAATCGCGCGTTCCACTTCCATTAAACTCAGCAAATCCTCCACTTCTCACGCCGTTAGTTGGCCTCCCACACACACACACACACACCCACACACACACACACCCACACACCCACACTCACGCCGATACACAGGCAAAGCATCCACACCGTAACTTTGTCCCCGCCTCCACAACTTACCCTGAATCCAATAGCCTCTCTCTCTCTCTCTCTCTCTCTCTCTCTCTCTCTCTCTCTCTCTCTCTCTCTCTCTCTCTCTCTCTCCTTATATAATGGTACTGGTGAAGGCTGCTCTTGGTATCTCTTCCTGAGGCGTGAGCTGAGTAGTGTGTTGTGTAATGTATAGTTTGGGTGTGTTTATGTATGTATTTACTGATGTTTTATATATTATTACTATTTATTATTTTTTTATCAATTATTATTATCATTATTGTTATTGTTGTCTATAGTGTGTGTGTGTGTGTGTGTGTGTGTGTGTGTGTGTGTGTGTGTGTGTGTGTGTGTGTGTGTGTGTGTGTGTGTGTGTGTGTGTGTGTGTGTGTGTGTGTGTGTGTGTGTGTGTGTGTGTGTGTGTGTGTGTGTGTGTGTAGCTCAGGTATATCAACGTCCTACCTGTATGTTTATTTCTAACAAACTATAATGAATGCTATTAGAGGCTTTCAAGAGAGAATTTTCATGATCCCAATAATATTCTTGCATAGACTAAATAATAATGTACTGTAATGTATACATAAAAAAAAACCTAGAAAATAAGATAAATTAATAAATAAGATTAAAAAAAAAAACCGACTCATGACAACACATCTAAATTATCTGTTTGGCTCTTCAAATTACTCGTCGTGGAAACAAAGCGCCTCAAAGTAGGGACCAGGGACTCACACCAGATCACGGGACTTTAAACTTGCTGGAAAATGCGAAACACGGTGAAGAGTGAGGGCGGCGCGTTACTCTACTTTACCTTCCTCCGCGACTGTACATTACACCGACTTTTGTGAATATGTCAGGCGGCGTGCAAAGTTTCGGTTGGCAGGTGAGTTAAGGCAAAGTTTACGTACACCGTTGACTTTACAGCGAATCAATAACGTGGGTTGCCTTTTACAGTGAAAGTTGCAAGTCCCCCTGCTTCTTCTTTTTTCTTTCTTACCTCCTATTCTTTGTTAAGGGAATTATATGCCCACTTGTTTATGTCCTGCAGAAGTTGCCTCGTGTGCGGCTTACAGGAGCTGGCTTGTGTAAGTCGGCTCAGGTTCTGCAGTTTCAATTTTTTTTTAGTTTTCTCGTGTAATTATAGTGGAAGAGGACAATTTGTATTACAGGAGGTGACTTGTGTTAATTGGCTGAAGTTCTGTAGTTTTTTTTTTTTTGTGTGTGATTATTCTGGCAGAAGACAATTTGCATGATAGAAGGTGACTTGTGCAGAGGGTTAACAGGAGCTGGTTGGCTTGAATACACTGATCCTCCGTGATTATGTTACACTTTCAATACTTCGTTATTAAATACATTGCAGTTTTTCTATATTCTAGTTTTCTCGTTCAATTTTTGTGACAGACTAGAAAGCAATTTGTGTTATAAAAAGTGACGTATATAGGGTTAACAAGAACTGGCTTGTGTAATCTGAACCCCTACTTTCTGTGTGATTACCTTAAACTTTCAATACTTCATCCCTGAATACGCTGCAGTTATTCTATTTTCTAATTTTCTCATGTCATTATTAAATAGGAGAGGAGAATTTGTATTACAGAAGGTGATTTGCTTAAGAGTTAACCAAAACTGGCTTATGCAAACTGACCCTCCATCCTCCATGATTACCTTAAACTGAGTGGCTGAGTAAATTCGTTGTGGCTTTAGGGAAAATATCAAGTATAAAAAAGTGATACTCCCTTAAAAAAAGAAAACTAAAGAAAAAAAAAAGAAAAGAAAATAATGGACTTCTATACCATCCTTAAGAATTACCTGTGCAACAAACTTTAAACTTGGAAGTGACATTACAACGATTCCAAATTGATGCACCCGACACCACTATTACAACTACCCAAAACATCGAAATTACCACTAGAAACGAGCCTTCAGAGAGAGAGAGAGAGAGAGAGAGAGAGAGAGAGAGAGAGAGAGAGAGAGAGAGAGAGAGAGAGAGAGAGAGAGAGAGAGAGAGAGAGAGAGAGAGAGAATGTGTGTATACGTCGAGGAAACTAAAGTGTGTTAAGAGTACTAATTCCACTTCCTCTTGTTATTCTTTGGAGTTGTTTGGACTTTGCTCTTATTCCGCCTCCTCCTTCTTTCTCCTCCTTCTCCTTCTTCCTCCTCCTCCTCCTCCTCCGCCTCCGCCTTTTGTTCCTTCCCAACTAACCTGCCAGCCACACAGTCATCATCTTCTTCTTTCTCCTCCTTCCTCCTTCCTCCTCCTCCTCCTCCTCTTCCTTCACCTCCTGCTGCCGCCTCCCAAAAGTCGCCCCACGCCCTGTTAAGAAGTCCTTCAGAAGCTGTCAGTGCCTCCTTCACGAATATGTCACTACGTGTTAGTCAGAAGCTTTCAGGGACACGCCGCCGCTTCACTTTCACCTCCAATTCCACGGCTACTCGTACTCCACCACCACCACTGTCATCACCACCACCACCACCACTATTGCCACCATCACCACCACTGCCTCACTTCATCATTAGCGTTGTTAGTACTGTCACTCTATTGTTACTGGTGCTGTCTGTCTTTCTTCCTTCCTTCACTCATTTATCATATTTATTATTAATGGTGCTGCTTTTGATAATGGTGTGTTATCTGTTTCTTTCATTTCTTTTTACCATTATATGTTTTGTTTCGGTTTTTTTTCCATTATTACGAGTGTTTCTATCTTGTATCATCACCATCACCACCATTATTACCAATATTTACTGCTACTGTTACTATTGCTACGGTAAATATCTGAATTATTTTCTGTCGCATGGACTGACTTCATCATCACCACCATCATCATCAT
>NC_059298.1:14574105-14581605 GCF_017591435.1 Portunus trituberculatus
GAGTTTTATGGAGTGAAGAGAGGGCGAGAGGTGGAGGAAGAGTGGTGGAGTGGTGGAGTGGGGTAGCAGAGAGAACAATGAAAGTGACACAGCGAGAGGAAATGAACGGGAAGAAGAGGTTTCAAGACATTTATTCTATTCTTTTAGCTAACTCTCTCTATTACCTAAGTGGGCCTTTTTGTTTGACCTTTTTTGTTGCACTTCGCCAATTTTCCCCTCTTACTTAAACAAACAAACAAGAGAAGGAAACTGGAGTAACTGCAAAATAAGAGTGGCTGAGTGGAGCGAGAGAAAGACTTCGAGCACGGTACAATAATGGTACAATTGATAAAGAGGGGATATAAGTTACCATCACGCATCTACCCACACTCGCCTTGGGGTGGCAGGGAGGATAGGGAGGGTTGGAATGATGTGTTGTTGGGGGAGGGAGTACCTGATAGGGAGTCTGTGGGGGCACCTGGTAAAGAGAAGAGAGACGAACTGCTGAATAGATAGATTTACAAATAAAAGAAAAAGGCACACTGAGGACTGAAAAAGGGTACATTTGTAAAGGTTAAAAAAAGTACCAATATCGGGAGTTCTGCTGTATAGGGTAAATCGGAAAACTGGGGGTTCAGAAAGGGTACATTTGTAGGGTCCAGTAAAGGTATCAATTTCGGGAGTTCTGTTGTATGGGGTAGATTTGGAAATTAAAGGAAAAAGGGTACATTGGGCGTTCAGAAAGAGTCCATTTATAAAGGTAAAATAAAGATATCACTTTCTCGGGTTCTGTTGTATAGGGTAGATTTGAAAAAAAAAAAAAAAGGTACATTGAAGGTTGAGAAAGGGTATCTACACTTATAAGGGTTATAGGATAGATTAAAAAAAAAAAAAAAGGTACATAGAAGGTTGAGAAAGGGCATCTACACTTATAAGGGTCTGTACAGTAAAGGTGTCACTATTTCATCAATATAAATACCCCTTGTGTACCTTTCATGAACCGATTTCTTCTGACAGTGAGGGAGTGAGGGAATGGAGGAGGAAAGATCGTATTTGGAGAGTGGTAAACTGGAGTGACGTGGATAACAGTGGTTGAGTGGCAGCGAATATTGGTTGAGTGGCATGAATTGAGGCTAAGAGGATCATAATAGGGATGAATGGGGATGAGGGGAGGTCAGTAGTGGTGGAGTGCGGCAGTCACGGTGGAATGTGTGATGTGAGGCTGAATGGACGCAAGATTGTGGAGAGGAGATGAAGAAAATACACAGAAATCAAAATTATTAAAAACGTGAGGAAATTAATAGGTAAATATCGGAATTAATAAAGAGGTGAAGAGAATCAATAATGTGATGCAAATTAATCATATATTAGTAAAATTTGGTGAAGAAATGAACAAGTGCAGTATAATTAAGAAGTCAAACTGTAAGCGGAGAAATGAAGACACGCACACGACAGGGCAATTAACGACAAAATGAGGGGGAAAACCACATTACGATGAATAAACAGATAAAAAAAAAAAAAAAAAAAAACAAACATTTCAGGCAACATGTGACAAAATCTCATTAATCAAATTGTTGTAATGAATAATATAAACACATTTTTCATATATATATAAAAGTCATTCTGATAATTCCTGATCTGACAGAGAGAGAGAGAGAGAGAGAGAGAGAGAGAGAGAGAGAGAGAGAGAGAGAGAGAGAGAGAGAGAGAGAGAGAGAGAGAGAGAGAGAATGTATGATTTTTGTTGGGAATTGTGAATCTAAAACATTTTCTCAACTATTCTTTTTAGTCTCCGTGCTCTCATTCATTCTTGATGGCGGGATAACTGGTGCGTGTGTGTGTGTGTGTGTGTGTGTGTGTGTGTGTGTGTGTGTGTGTGTGTGTGTGTGTGTGTGTGTGTGTGTGTGTGATTTTTGCCCCTCCCAACCCAAACGCGCAATAATCTGCACACATTACAAGCGCGCCAGGAAACTCGACCCACTCCGCTTTCCCCGTTCCGAATCCCTTGCATGCCACACACACACACACACACACACACACACACACACACACACACACACACACACACACACACACACACACACACACACACACACACGGATCTACGGTAACATTCCACCACATTTCACTTCATTGCACAGAAAAAAATAAATAAATGAAATATAAACCCCTGTACTGTGAATTGTGTGTATCTCTCCCTCATCTCTCTCTCTCTCTCTCTCTCTCTCTCTCTCTCTCTCTCTCTCTCTCGCACTTCTCAAATCCTATTAAATATTTCTCGACTAATCCACACCAGCTGTCATTCTCCACTCCGTTCCATTTCTACGCTACCCACACCACCATCCACACAGCCTCGCATCTGGAGCATCTCACCATCCGCTCACTACCACCATCACCATAAACCTTCCTTAACGTCACCACTAAAGCACCCTTACCTTCCTATCACCATCACAAGCACCACTAAACTCCACCTAGTACATTCTCACTCACTACCACTACTCTTACCACCACTACCACCACTACTACTACTACATACACCTCTACGCTCACATCAGCACATCTTACCATCTCATCTCAGCTAAAAGACCTACGCAGGCAACTGGCTACTGGCTGGCTACCTTGCTAGCTCATAAACCTGTTGTGTTGGTGGTGGGCGGGGGAATTAGTGTGTAAGGTATGCGAGGCTTGGAAATCGAAATAGCACAGGGAAGCATTCAATTAAACCCCCAAATTTGAGCTGGTCTGGACTGGGATGGGCTGGTCTATGTGTTTAGTTGTTCTTGGCTTGCTTACTTGCTTGTTGCTTCTTTTTGTAGGTTTGGAAGAGAGAGAAGAGGGAGAGACGGGGAGAGAGAGAGAGAGAGAGAGAGAGAGAGAGAGAGAGAGAGAGAGAGAGAGAGAGAGAGAGAGAGAGAGAGAGAGAGAGTAATTGTTCTGATGTTGAGAGGTGGCTGACTGGCAGGGTAAAGGAGAGAGGAGGGGGGCAGGGGGTTGCAGATAGATAAATGGTGAGTTAAGTGAATTTCACCCTGCCTAACACCCAACATACACGCCTGCCTGCCTTACCCTTGCCTTGCTCTCTGCCTACCCACTTCCCTCATTCCCTGCCTGTTTGCCTTGCCTTTCTCCCTTTCCTTCCTTTACTACATCGCTACTTCTCACCTCCCTGCCTCTCTCTCTCTCTCTCTCTCTGCACACTCCCTTCCTCCGTGCCTCTGTCCACATGCCCTTCCACACATTTGGGAGATAAACAAACCAACTTTCACCTTCGCAAACTTCAGCCTGTCCTACCATTCCTGAACTGGTGTTGGTTGTGGTGGTGGTGGTGCTACTGCTTTTATTACTTCTACTACTACTACTACTACTCCTATTATCATCACTTCAGCATCTCACCAGCCTCCATAATGACCTCTCTACCTGTCTAACTGCACGTCAATTAGCGATAACAACTTTACCTCAACCTAACCAAACCTTAACTTAACCTAACCTAACCCAACCTAGCTTAACTTACCTCAGATCCCGAACTGACCTAACCTCATACAATGACCCACTAACTACTACAATCACACACACACACACACACACACACACACACACACACACACACACACACACACACACACACACACGTTCACAGGGTACAAGCGGAACAACACACAGTAATTTTTAACAGTCAAGACAAAGTAATTAAGTAACTTACAACACACTCCCTCGCCGACCATGACTGACACCTCCATCATACGATTTTCCACTTGGTAAAGGTGGGAAAGGTCGCGGACGGGAGGAAAGGAGGGAGAGGAGAAAGTGTGTATGAGGAAGGGAGGAGACGGGGAAAGGTAGAGACGGTGGAGAAGAAGAAAAGTGTAGAAAAAAAGGGGGAAAAGTACTGTAGGTGAAAGGAAAAGCCAAGAATGGAGGAAGGAATTGTAAGAAGAGAAAGAGATCAAGGTAAAGGAAGGGAAGGACAAGAAGAGATGGTATAAGGAAAAGTGAAAAAAGGGAAGGATGAAATAGGAAAGGAAGAGAGAGAGAGAGAGAGAGAGAGAGAGAGAGAGAGAGAGAGAGAGAGAGAGAGAGAGAGAGAGAGAGAGAGAGAGAGAGAGAGAGAGAGAGAGAGAGAGAGAGAGAGAGAGAGAGAGAGAATATGTCCCACCCCTGTCCCAGCTGTTTAATCACGAAGTATATCATAGGCAGTGGACAGAAGGAGGCTGCCCTGCTGGACCAAGAGAGAATGTACAGTTCCTGAGTCTATGGAGTGGTGGTGGTGGTGGTGGTGGTTAGGTATGTGTGGTGACCGGAACTAAGTGTGATGATAGTGTCTGGTATGGCTGGTGTGTGTCTGTATGTGGGGCGGTTGAAAACTATTATTATAACCACTACTATTGCTAGCATTACTACTACTACTACTACTACTATAACAATAACTGAAGAGGTATTTCGTCATCATCTTCTATAATAACAACAACAACAATAAAAACAAAAGTTACAGCGGATACTACCTCTACTAAAACTACTACTACTACTACTACTACTACTAAATTCAGTATAACTACATTTACCACCACCGCCACTATCACAAATCTTACTACTACTACTACTACTACTACTACTACTACTGGTGGTGGTGGCAGTGGCGTTGGTGGCGGTCGTGGCGGTGGGGCCAGTAATTATTAGGGACGAAACACCAATTAATCGTGAGGGGACGTCGACCCCCGCTAATGTCCCTCTCACTAAAACGGAACGCACTGCTGTCCTGTCATATCACGACCTTCTCCTCCTCCTCCTCCTAATCCTCCTCCTGCAACGCCTTCTGCAGCAGTTACCAAGACACCATCAATACCACTGCTGCTGCTTCTGCTATTACTACTGCCACCACCACCACTACTACTCCTCTTCCTTATTTCTTTACGTATCCCTTCTGCAACGCCTCCTACAGTAATACAAGCCAAGATATCTATTACTACTACTACTATTACTACTACTACTACTGCTACACCTCTTCTTTGCTGCTCCACGCCTCCCCCCTCCCCAGTACCCCTTGGCTGCGGGAATCAGACCTCTCCAGCCACCCGCCGCAAGGATCAATACCGCAGGGCCCCGAGTCCTGCGTCTACCACATCCGTCCATAGCCCGCACCAGTGTGGCACCTTTCCTTGGCTCTCTCTCTCTCTCTCTCTCTCTCTCTCTCTCTCTCTCTCTCTCTCTCTCTCTCTCTCTCTTCTCTCTCTCCCTCCAATCTTCCTCTCTCCTTCTATCCCTTTCATCTTCTCTCCCTTCTTTACTCCCATATTCCCCACTCTCTCTTCACCCTTTATTCCCTGCCTCCTTACATCTCTCCTCTTCCATTTTTACCTCTCCTTACGTACGATCTCCCTTCTTCCTCTTCCTCCTTTTCCTCCTCCACTTCTTTCCTCTTACCTTTCCCTCCCTTTTACTTTTCTCTTCTTCAGATGTTTCCTTGACACTCTTGCTCCATTCCTCTCTCTCTATCTCTTTCTCTATACCCCCTGACACTTCCTTCCTCTCCTCCACATCCCAAACCTGACATCTTTCCTCCTTCTCCTCCTCCTCTCTCTCCATCCTTCAGGTCACCTTTCCTCCTTTCCTTCAGGGCACCACTTTTCCTTCTCATTTTCGAAACATTCCTTCTACTTTGCTGCACATCTACTAGTCTTTCCTGACTCCCCTCTTCCCTTCCCTCTTCCTCTTCTTCCTGCAGCAGTACACAGCCCTCTCGAGACTCGTTCCTGTCTGCTGGCGGGTCTTGTTCAAAATGTTATGGCAAATGGTAATAGACTGTAACACCTGGAGCCAACATGCTTAGATATTTCTTGCCTCACCTTACTCTCCTTCTTAGCTCAGCCTACTCCTTAGACTCCTCCGCCCTATAGTATCAGGGGAGGACCAGTGACGGTTAGAAAGTTAGTGGAGTGACGTGGGGAGTACATGGGATGGGGTGATGAGGGGAAGTGAGAGTCGAAGGAGTAGTAAACGAGTGTAAATGTATAAATGAATGAAATAAATAATGATTCGTAGGTGTACTAACTGTGATGTCTTGTAAATTAATGCAAATAGTAGTAGTAGTAGTAGTAGTAGTAGTAGTAGTAGTAAACAGCAGAGCACTTAATTCACGTGGTTGCATAAAATCAGTAGTTTATAAGAAGCACAAGTAGCTAAACAATATACCGTTTATAATAAGTACTTTACAATACGCGGTTGTTTACGATAAGGGATACGAGTTTACATACAGTAAGCAACAACACGATAAGTAGTTTGTAAGTAGTTTGCAATGAGTAGTAGGAGCAGCAGACCTGTTGGCCCTTTACGAAGCTGCTAGCAATAACCTAAACTGTTTAATCTGAAGTAAGTGATGTTAATACGTACGTGTTTCACCAATAGCTTACTCCTCTCTCTCTCTCTCTCTCTCTCTCTCTCTCTCTCTCTCTCTCTCTCTCTCTCTCGCGTGATGAGTAACGCAATCACTGCCAAAAACTATCCTCCTCCTCCTCCTCCTCCTCCTCCTCCTCCTCCATCCATCCCAAACTTTTCCAAGCAGAGCCCCAGGAGAGGAGGAGGCACGTGAGGAAGAGAGGAAGAGGAAGCAAAGAAGGGAAAAGAGAAGGAAAATGATCGTCGGTGTAAAAATGGAAAGAAAGCAAAAGTGTAAAAGGGACAAAAGCATTATTTTCGATATTTCCTTTTCCTTTTGTCATCCAATTGTGTTCTCTCTCTCTCTCTCTCTCTCTCTCTCTCTCTCTCTCTCTCTCTCTCACTTATACGTTACCTTTGACAATTAGAGCTTTTAGACACAAAAATAATATAGACTTTACAAAATTTCTCTCTCTCTCTCTCTCTCTCTCTCTCTCTCTCTCTCTCTCTCTCTCTCTCTCTCTCTCTCTCACATCGTCCTCTCAATACATACTATACTGATGAATCCATTAAATTTCCAGCACACTTGATAACCAGGAACAAAACAGCAACGAAACAAGAGAGGAATACATCGTACCGTGCTGGTCCGCCTCAGAATGGAGGAACTATGGGAGGGAAGGAGGGAAGGGAGGAAGGGAGAGGAGGGAGCACTGGCAACTCGCGTACGACTAAAGAGGAACCAACAACTACGACCTTAGTACGACCTCTCTCCACTACCACCACCACTGCCATTACTACTACTACTTCTACTACTACTACTAGAGAACTACTGTATCTACTCCTACTACTGCAATAACTATCAAAATCACAACCGCTCTTACTATTTCCACTGTTATCACTGCTTTTAATACGGTTCATTTCTGGTGCTACTACTACTACTACTACTACTACTACAAGTTCTACTACTATAACCACTGCCATCGATAGTAGTTCTTTTAAATTCAACCCTTTAATAGTAGTAGTAGTAGTAGTAGTAGTAGTAGTAGTATAAATGGATACTATAACACACACATTTCCACAAACTCTAAATGGAAACCAGAAATGCCACATAAAAGAGTTGAAACAAGAAAAAAAAAAAAAAACAATATAAAA
>NC_059298.1:14586605-14589105 GCF_017591435.1 Portunus trituberculatus
TTCTCCATTATGTGATGCGTCTCTCTCTCTCTCTCTCTCTGAATATTTATCCTTTCGAAAAATCTCCTTCCATGTGAGAGAGAGAGAGAGAGAGAGAGAGAGAGAGAGAGAGAGAGAGAGAGAGAGAGAGAGAGAGAGAGAGAGAGAGAGAGAGAGAGAGAGAGAGAGAGAGAGAGAGAGAGAGAGAGAGAGAATTAGATGGGCAAAGAGGAAGGGAGAGGCAGAAAAGCACAGGGAGGGTGGGAGGAAGAAATGAGCTGAGGGAGAGGAGGAAGAGAGGAAGGAAGGAGAGGTCGAAGTAAGAGAGGGAAGGAAGGAGGGAAAGAAGGGAAAGGGGAGGTAATTGGTAGGATCTGGAGGGCAGTTGACGGAGCCATCAAAGCCAGCGGCACACACACACACACACACACACACACACACACACACACACACACACACACACACACACACACACACTAAAGACCCACAACAATAGTAGGAGGAGAAGGGCAAGGAAAAACACAGGAGATGAAGCAAGGGAAGTGTCGAGAGGAGGGAATAACTACGAGTACTAAATAACAGTGAAAAAGGGAGGTTGTTTCTCTTTACACAAATGGACCTAGGCCTACGGCTCTGAACCAAATTAAGAAAACGCCTCCCCAGAACAGTTTATGAGCAGAAGGGTTAAGAGAGAAGCAAAAATAAAATAAAAAAATAACTCACTCCTGAGGCGACTAGATATTAAATTTTCCGTCCTGAAAGAGGTTAATTAGGTAGAAGAGAGAGAGAGAGAGAGAGAGAGAGAGAGAGAGAGAGAGAGAGAGAGAGAGAGAGAGAGAGAGAGAGAGAGAGAGAGAGAGAGAGAGAGAGAGAGATATCCCCTGTCTCATCAGCTGTTTAGCCACCACGACACTGAACAAGAAATGTGAATCCACTGTAAATAAAGAAAAATATAAAATAAAACAAAATATAAATGCAAAAAATATAAAACGAGCAAATTAAAGAATAAAAATCAGTCTCTTCTTCATTAATCAGATGGACGAGAGAAAGAGAAAGGAAGCAGTACACACACACACACACACACACACACACACACACACACACACACACACACACACACACACACACACACACACACACACAGTACAGCACAACCAGAAAGTCCACAGAGGCAATAGTCATGTATGGATACGAGTAAAACTGCAGCAAAACACACAAAGGGAAGCAGATCAAGGAATTAATACTGGTGTGAACTGTGGAAGACTGCGCACTGTCAACTAATTACCAAGGGTTTTGCTGCTACGACTTAGAACATAACAGGAGTAGGAGGAGTAGGAAGAGGAGGAGGAGGAGGAGGAGTACAAATGAATACAAAGGAAGTACAAATAGCAACAAACCCAGGTCGTGGAGGAGGAGGAGGAGGAGGAGGAAGAGGAGCAGGAGGAAGACGAAGATGTGGTGGATGAGGAGGAAAAAGGAGGAGATGGACGCTACGTAGAGGGAGAAAGAACACTAAAAAAAAAAGACAAAGACGAAAGAGGAAATTGACAAATGAAAAGAAAAAAGAAAAATGAGAAAGAAGTAAAAGGAATAGAAACATTGATATATCAGAAAGGGACGAACAGGAGGAGGAGGAGGAGGAGGAGGAGGAGGAGGAGGAGGAGGAGGAGGAGGAGGAGGAGGAAAACGAAGACAGATATAAAAAAGATAGTGACATTGGATTGAAAGTTAAAGAAAGGGCTGAGATGAAACTGAGAGAGAGAGAGAGAGAGAGAGAGAGAGAGAGAGAGAGAGAGAGAGAGAGAGAGAGAGAGAGAGAGAGAGAGAGAGAGAGAGAGAGAGAGAGAGAGAGAGAGAGAGAGAGAGAGAGAGAGAGAGAGAGTTACTGAGGGTGATGACGTGGAAAATAAGGGAAGAAAAGGGTACAGAAGGAACTCAGAAAAGGAGAAGGGAAGGGAAAGGAGAGAGGACAAAGGAAGAGAAGATAAAGAAGGAACGATGAAAGGACAAAAGAAGGAACAGGGAATAGCACGGAAAAGCAGGAAATAAAAGTAAAAAGAAAAGAGAAAGGAAAAGGAAGAAAGGACGAGAACTAGAGTGAGGAAAAGAGAAAGGAAGGAAAAAAGAAGGTGGAAGATAAAGGAAAGAAAAAAAAGAAAGGAAGAGAAAAAGAAAAAATACGAGAAAGAATGGAAAAATATGGACACAGAAAGAATGCACAGAGAGAAAAAAGAAAGATAATAGAAAGAAAGAAAGAAAGAAAGAAAGAAAGAAAGAAAGAAAGAAAGCAAAGGCGAAAGTAAATAAAGTAAAGCAATGAGAAAGACACGAAATGAAGGAAAACAATTGAGAGAGAGAGAGAGAGAGAGAGAGAGAGAGAGAGAGAGAGAGAGAGAGAGAGAGAGAGAGAGAGAGAGAGAGAGAGAGAGAGAGAGAGAGAGAGGCACATTAGTCTACAGATAACACAACTATTCTAACGCACATAAATATTGGGTTTTGGGGAGAGAAGGAAGAAGAAGAA
>NC_059298.1:14594105-14611605 GCF_017591435.1 Portunus trituberculatus
TATGTATTCATGCTAGCTGTTTTTATTTGTGAATCTCGAGCACAGGATAGCATTGTTTGGCCTCAACCACTCTAACTTTCATGTTAACTGTTCGCAGTGAAACTCACACAGACGGTGTCAACGTTTGGATACGGACAATCTATGTTTTCATGCTAGTTGTTCGTGGTTGTGAGATTTACACAAATGAGTACAGCGCTTGGGTACAAAATTACGTCTCGGCCACTCAATCTTTTCATGCAAGCTGCTCGTATTGTTAAACCAAAAGAAAAAAATGTGCCAGCGGTGGGACACGGACACACGCATCCGATATAAGATTAAAATAACAATATCAATCTCTACAAAACCTGCCTCGCTTCTTTAAATGTCAAGGAGTGACTGAGGCGAACAACTGTAAGAAAAAAATAACAATATATACACAAAAAAAATACTGCCATCACTTGATATTCAACAAAGGAACACCAGTAAGAAAGATGTAGAAACACACACACACACACACACACACACACACACACACACACACACACACACACACACACACACACACACACACACACACACACACACACACACACACTCTCTCTCTCTCTCTCTCTCTCTCTCTCCCCCGAACGAAAAAAAAAAAATATAGGAAATGACTTTGCCAGATGGCGTACAAGAAAGGAACAAAATTCAGATAAAAAGAAAAAAACTACGAGACTAATAGAAAAACCAATACATATACAAAAAAAAAAAAAAACCCTTCTGAACCATAATATGAAAGAGAGATAAAACTAATACAACGACGATAAATAATAAAAAAATAAATAAATAAAAAAAACTGTCCTTTCTATTTATTTTCCCTCGTAATGTGGATATATCAAATCCCTGTATGGGAGGAGAGAGAGAGAGAGAGAGAGAGAGAGAGAGAGAGAGAGAGAGAGAGAGAGAGAGAGAGAGAGAGAGAGAGAGAGAGAGAGAGAGAGAGAGAGAGAGAGAGAGAGAGAATGGCCAGGGAGGGTATGTAGGTAAGGTAAAGGGGGTGTCTTCAGGTCTCAAAGCTCCAAGCCCTCGCCTCTTCCCTTTTAGTCACCCTTTACGACACACAGGGAACACACACTCACGGAAACACGTCCCTTCAATACAAAACGTCTCGGAAAAATAATAATTCACCCACAAAAAAAGAAAAAAGAGAAAAAAAGAAGGTAGAACAGAGGACAAAGAAACGCCAGCCAGCGCCTCATCTCACTATGAAATGACAACATGAAACATCTTTTTCATCACTCTACCTCCCTCTCCTCCTCTTCTCTCCATTCTCCTCCCTACTCCTCCCCACTAACCCACTCATTCACCTCCTCTCTCTCTCTCTCTCTCTCTCTCTCTCTCTCTCTCTCTCTCTCTCTCCCTGTTTCAACGCTGGAGTTAAGCGTTTACCTCCTCCTCCTCCTGCTACTACTACTCCTCCTCCTCTTCCTTCTGTGCCTCCTCCTCCTACTCTCCCACTCTCTCCCTTCTCTCCCCACGACCATAAAGTCCACGGCCGTTATTGAACTACCGGCGCCACGTACGGTTCTCCCCTAACTCGATATTGGAGGAGGAGGAGGAGGAGGAGGAGGAGGAGGAGGTGGAGGAGGAGGAGGAGGAGGAGGAGGAGGAGGAGGAGGAGGAGGAGGAGGAGGAGGAGGAGGAGGAGGAGGAGGAGGAGGAGGAGGAGGTGGTGGTGGTGGTGGTAGTGATAGAGCAGAGAGAGAGAGAGAGAGAGAGAGAGAGAGAGAGAGAGAGAGAGAGAGAGAGAGAGAGAGAGAGAGAGAGAGAGAGAGAGAGAGAGAGAGAGAGAGAGAGAGAGAGAGAGAGAGAGAGAGAGAGCCTGTCTTAAAGGTTATATGAGTGTAAGGGCGATGGTAACTTCAATGGCAAGGAGTGAGGAGGAGGAGGAGGAGGAGGAGGAGGAGGAGGAGGAGGAGGAGGAGGAGGAGGAGGAGGAGGAGGAGGCCATTACACATATCCTCCATCATTCCCCGTTTGGTACACTTAGGTGACGCAAATCAAGGAGACAAAGTGGCCATTTGAAAAGGACAAGTAAGGAGGGAAGGAAAGGACCAGAGAGAAAGAGAAAGAGAGAGAGAGAGAGAGAGAGAGAGAGAGAGAGAGAGAGAGAGAGAGAGAGAGAGAGTGAGTAGTAGTAGTAGTAGTAGTAGTAGTATAAAAATGAAAAGGCGAAAAAAAGAAGAGGAGGAGGAGGAGGAGGAGGAGGAGGAGGAGGAGGAGGAGGAGGAGGAGGAGGAGGAGGAGGAGGTCGCTGAGGGATGGCAGGTTCGGTCTCTTTGGGGCAGCTTTGTGGGGCATGAAGGAAGAATATGATATGAGAATGAAATAATAAACATGTCTTGGAAGGAGAGAGAGAGAGAGAGAGAGAGAGAGAGAGAGAGAGAGAGAGAGAGAGAGAGAGAGAGAGAGAGAGAGAGAGAGAGAGAGAGAGAGAGAGAGAGACTGCACTTTCACTCACCTCACTTCCTTCCTCTTCTCTCTCCCATTCCCTTACCTGTGAAATAAAGAAAACGGAATATTATTTTCTTGGAATATTATTTAAATTTAAGGGGAACAAAATTATACTCTTGGATTAATATTATGTCTGAAAATAAGCTAAGAGTTCAAATGAGAAGGTAAAATAATGAAAATGTGATGATTGAGAGAGAGAGAGAGAGAGAGAGAGAGAGAGAGAGAGAGAGAGAGAGAGAGAGAGAGAGAGAGAGAGAGAGAGAGAGAGAGAGAGAGAGAGAGAGAGAGAGAGAGAGAGAGAGAGAGAGAGAGAGAGAGAGAGAATTTTCTATGGATAATTCGATGACTCAGCTGTTTAAATATGAGCATTCACACACACACACACACACACACACACACACACACACACACACACACACACACACACACACACACACACACACACACACACACACAAATCAAATATAACTAAAAAGAAAAGCATATATGAAAAAAAATCACTATTTCCTAACGTGATTAAAATTTAGATAAAAAATGAATAAAAAATGTTGCTATTATTATTAGTCAGGAAAATAAACACGAGAAACAAAGCAACAGTCAGTCAGTTAGTCAGTCAGTCATACATTAGTAGTCAGTCATGTCCATACTAAGTCAAGCAGTCAGTCAGTTAGTCATTCTTAATCAAATACTCATCTATTATTTTTTCAAGTCACTCCGATCAGTTAGTTAGTCAGTCAGTCAGTCAGTCAGTCATACATGATGCATTAGTGGTCAGTCATCTCTATACTTAGGCAAACAGTCAAAATTATTTAGTCAAAGGTCAGTCAGTCATTCCTTAATCAAACACTCAATTATTTTTAAGTCTCTCCCGTCAGTCAGTCAGTCAGTCAGTCAGTCAGTCAGTCAGTCAGCTACCGTACTCAACACCCCACAATATTCCATTCACACCTGCCAGTTCTCATCTATTATTTCTAAGTCTCTCCCATTAGTCAATCAGTCAATCAGTCAGTCAGTCAGTCAGTCAGTCAGTCAGCCACCGTCCTCAACACCCCACAACAATCCACACACACCTGCCAGTTACCTCAATCAGTCACAGAACATCACCATAACCTTTCACATCACCACACCAGCCACCTTCCTCTCCATCCTCACCATCCCACCCATTACCTCACCCACCCACCTCATCACCCAGTCACCATTCCATTACAGAATTACAACCTCACCACACGTCAGCATTTCCTCCCCCCAGTCAGTCATCAGTCATCTCTCGACACTACAATCACTCACTATCAGTCACCATCATCAGTCGAAGCGGTCCAGATCAGAGGCACAAAGTTAAATGGCTGTTCTGAAACTAAGTACGGGCACGCGCGCACGCCCACACACACACACACACACACACACACACACACACACACACACACACACACACACACACACTGACGAGACCTGAACAGAAAGAGGTCTCGAGGGAGGAGGAGGAGGAGGAGGAGGAGGAGGAGGAGGAGGAGGAGGAGGAGGAGGAGGAGGAGGAGGAGGAGGAGGCAAGTGTCATCAGATAACTTTGGTCTCTTGGTCGTTGTGGCGGCAAGTCTTTGGGGAAAATTGAGAAGAAGAGGAGGAGGAGGAGGAGGAGGAGGAGGAGGAGGAGGAGGAGGAGGAGGAGGAGGAGGAGGAGGAGGAGAATAAAAGAGAGGAGGACAAGGACAGGAGATACATGCAAAGAAAAATACAGTAGGAAGGTGTATAGATAGAAAGACAGACAGATTAAAAGTTAAATAGTCAGACAGACAGACAGACAGACAGACAGACAGACAGACAGACAGACAAACAGACAGAGAGACAAACATACACAGATAGACAGACAGACACAAAGACAAACCTAGAGAGCAAGAAGGCAGAAAAATACCCGGGAAAAATGTAACGGGAGGGATAAAAATTCTTAGAAAAAAAGACGAATGAGAAAAAAGGTAAGAAAGAAAAAGATGAGAGAAATGAAACACACACACACACACACACACACACACACACACACACACACACACACACACACACACACACACACAGACAAAAATAAGAAAAAAGATGACAAGCACGAACTATACAAAAAAAAAAATGAAAAGAAGAGAAAAGAGACAAAAAAAAAACAATGATTACCCAAAAAATAAAAGAAAGAACGAAGGAGAAACGAAAAAATAAAGAAAGAAAACTGCAAAAGAGAAAAAAAAAACTTAAAACAAACAAAAAAAGAGAAAAAAGATAAACAAAAAAACTAAAAAAAACACCACAAAAACAGAAAAATAGGAAGAGAGGAACAGGAAAAGGAAAAAAAAATGAGCCTCTGAAAAAAATTGAAAAAAAAAATATTATCAATGAAAAAATAAATAAATTAAAAAAACATTACCTATACATATTAGGTGAACACTGAAATGAGGGGAAATACATAAAACATACACCGGTTACCAACTCTATCAAAACACGCGTCACTCTAATACATCAAAATACGGTGATCAAAGCAGGGAAGTTGGCGGCGATGAAGTGAACTCAATAATGATGTTCACGAGAGAGAGAGAGAGAGAGAGAGAGAGAGAGAGAGAGAGAGAGAGAGAGAGAGAGAGAGAGAGAGAGAGAGAGAGAGAGAGAGAGAGAGAGAGAGAGAGAGAGAGAGAGAGAGAGAGAGAGAGAGAGAGAGAGAGAGAATTACAAAGGAGGTGATAAAATAAGACGAAAACATTAAAAGAAAATGGAAATAAAAAGGAAGATGAAAATGAGAGAGAATGGGAAATAGGAGGAAGAAGAAAAATCGATACAAAAAAAAATTAAAAACAATAACACAGAAGACGAGGAAAAGGAGGAAAAGAGTAAAAGTTGAGAAAAGATAATAAAAAAGATAGAAAGAAAGAGGAACATGACAATTAGGGATGGAGGAGGTGAAGGAGATGCAGCAGAGGAAGGAGGGAGAAGAAACAAACGAGAAATATATATATAAAAAAAAGATGAGTGACGAAGAGGAAGAAGAGGAGGAGGAGGAGGAGGAGGAGGAGGAGGAAGGGTAAAAGTAAAAGTAGTCAGGAGAAGAAAGACGATGACAAAAAGGTTAAGAAAAATGCAATTAATTAAGATATGGAGAACGTGGAAGAAGAACAAGAGACAGAAGGACAGAGAGAGAATAAAAAAAAAAGTAATTAAAAAAAAAGGAAAAATTAATAAACCAAAAGGAAGGAAATAATTAATCTCTTCAGTACCAGGACGCGTTTTCATATTCATTCTGGTTACTATTTGGTGATTTTATACAGCTTCACAGACATATGCTGGGATTATAATAGCAAAGACTCTGGCTATTCTGACCTTTATAGACGCTTCCTAATGTAAATATAAAATCGTCTAATCATACTCAAACACAAGGTAAAAATGCGTCCCAATACTGAAGGGGTTGAGAAGACTAGACCAAAAGATATTTAAGTTTAAAAAGACAAGAAGAAAAATTATACCAATGCAAAAACTTAAGAAAGAAAGGAAAGATGAAGTAAAAATAACAAAAAATAATAAAAAAGGACAGAAAATAACAATGCAAACAAACTTGACAAAATCCATAACATTTATCATGAAGACTAATTGACAATGAAATAATTAAAATAACTATTTCAATATCAAACTAGTCGAGAGAGAGAGAGAGAGAGAGAGAGAGAGAGAGAGAGAGAGAGAGAGAGAGAGAGAGAGAGAGAGAGAGAGAGAGAGAGAGAGAGAGAGAGAGAGAGAGAGAGAGAGAGAGAGAGAGATTCAGTTTTCTTATCAAAGTTTCGACACCTCTTTTTTTCAAATCTGATGGAACTAAAGGTGTGTTAATGATAAAATGTCCGTGTCCGTGTGTGTGTGTGTGTGTGTGTGTGTGTGTGTGTGTGTGTGTGTGTGTGTGTGTGTGTGTGTGTGCGCGCGTGGGGTGTCTTCAAGCGGGCGATCAATAAGGAACCACCCCCTCTTCTTCTACTCAACTTCTTCTTCATGGTCATCGTCCCCGTCGCCTTCTTCATCTTCCTCCTTCCCTTCATCCTCTTCTCCTCCATCGCATTTACTATTTACTCTATCTATATCTCTTTATTCCTTAATTTCTCATCATTCTATCCATCTACTTTCCTGTTCCTTCTTTCCTCATTATTTTACATATCCATCGTTCTCTTCTATCCATCCATTCTCCTTTTTATTCTATCTTCGTTTCTACTCCACCTCTCCATCTTCTTTTCTTTCCTCCACTTGTCAATTCCCCTCCTATCTATCTCCTTTACTCCCCTTGATTGCTTTTTCTCTCCCTTTTCTCCCTTTCAATTCTCATTATTCTACCAACCTACTTTTCTCTTCCACTAATCCATTTACCTTCAATCAATGAGACTCCACTTTCCATTTTCCACTCCTTCATTTAATTTTCTCTCTCGCCTCATCTCCAAGTTTATATTTATCGCGTCACTTCATCCATTTTTGCACGCGGATGTTATTCTCTTATCTCATTTATCTAATCTTTTAAACCAGTCAGTAATTGTCTTCTTATATTTTTCTGTTTATTTCATTAACTCCTATTGCCGTCTGGTCCGTAAACTAAACTCTCTCTCTCTCTCTCTCTCTCTCTCTCTCTCTATTATTTTATTCATTTTAAGTTTTTCTATTTATTCAGTATCCCATTTCGTCTATCTTATTTTCTTCCAGTGATTGCTTACTTGATATTTTTTCGATTCCTTGTCTTGCTCCATCTTTTCTCTTTACTTATTCTCTATCTTTATCATTTGTCAATCTGTCTCTTCTTCAAAAAATTACACTTCATTTTCTTTCATTCATTTTTTTTTTGTTTTTACCCTTTCTCACTCAATATCATTCCCTTAATTCAATCTCTATTTTCACTCTTTCTCACTCTATCCATCTCATCTCTCACAATTCTCTACGTCATTCCTTTTTCTTAATTTATCATCTACTATATTTTCTCCCCTAATTATCTACCCCTTCTCACGCTCCATCCATCTCTTCCTTCACTATCCATCTAACTCCCTCGCCATCCCCTACTTCCATCCTCCACATTTTTCCCACTAACCCTAATTACCTATCCACCTAATCCTTCATTCTGCCTCATACATTTACTTCCTAATCCATAAATTCCTCCCCTTATCCCCCCCACATTCATTTTCCCTCCTCCTCCTCCTCCTCCTCTCCTCTTCGCATCAACCTCTTTTATTTTTCTTCGATTTTTTTTTTCTCTTCTATAAGTCATACTTTCTCTCTTCCCTCCTCCTTCACTTCAGTCTTTCCATCTCCCTTTCCCCACTCCATTTCTCCTTCCTTCTCTCCATTTCCTCCTCACCCTTTCATTCGTTCTTAAAGCCTTTCTCTCCCCTTTTCCTCTCCACTACTTCTTCCTCCTCCTCCTACATTCACTCATTCTTTAAGCCATTCCTTTTTTCCTCCTTCCTTTTAACATTAAAGACTCGCCTTTTGTCTTCCTTTCCATAGATTTTTACCTACCCTTACTTTCCAAGGCCATTCCAGCACCTTCCCAGTACCTTCCAGACTCCTCGACCCCAGCTAGCCTTTGCCCTAGAAACCCTCAGGGCCTGACTCTCCTTTTTCCTTTCCTCCAGTCCCCCTCAGCCCACTTTCTCCTCTCTCATAACTCCTACTCTCTCTCTCTCTCTCTCTCTCTCTCTCTCTCTCTCTCTCTCTCCCTACGCCCGTCCGTCAGTATGAGGATGGGAGGTAGAGGGTGGGGGGGGTGTAAGTGGGTGTAAGGAGAGGCAGGGGTGACCGAGCAGGACAGAATGCCAAAGAGAGTAACTTGCCCTAGGGGAGCTATTGGCCACTACCCCTAACCCTCAGTCTCTCTCTCTCTCTCTCTCTCTCTCTCTCTCTCTCTCTCTCTCTCTCTCTCTCTCTCTCTCTCGTCTTGAAGTAGCAGTAGATTCTCTGACCCTCGCTACCTTGGCTTTATACGAGTGTGTGTCTGTGTGTGCGCGCGCGTATCTCACCGTCCCCCCATCCTCCTTTACTCTCTCTCTCTCTCTCTCTCTCTCTCTCTCTCTCTCTCTCTCTCTCTCTCTCTCTCTCTCTCTCTCTCAGTCTTTCATCCACTACTTTCCTCATCCTTTAACTCCTGACGAGGCAAACTTTCTCTCTCTCTCTCTCTCTCTCTCTCTCTCTCTCTCTCTCTCTCTCTCAAACGTTAACACAACAACCATTACCATTATCACAACAGTACACTCCCACACTTCAACCATTACCACTATCTAAACGAAACTGCATCTCCTCCTCTTCCTCATCTTCCTCCTCCTTCTTCTCCTCTTCCTCCGCCTTCTTCTTCTTTTCCTCCTCCTCCTCCTACTACTAGATTTTAGAAGGAGACGTGTATTCCATTTCCTCAAGTATGACTCCGTTTAACGCCAACGGAAGGCAAGGCGCTGGAAAAAGGACTGGAAAAGGAGGACTGGAAAAGAAAGCTGGAAAGGAGAACTGGAAAGGGATAAAGAATGTTACGGCTGGAATAGGGTTGGAAAAAGGCTGGAAAGGTCTTCAATAGCGCTCTGGATTGTGTACAAGAAGGAAGCTAAAGAAGTAGATTTAGGTTCAGAGTAAAGACAACTGGAAAATGGAACTGGAAAGAGCTGGAATGGGGTTAAAAGATCTACAGTGAGGCAAAAAGGTCCAAGTTCAGGCTTAGGGTAAAGAGGACTCGATAAAACAACTGGAAAGGTCTGAAAAATGTTGTGGTGAGGGTTGGAAAGGGAATGAAGAGGGCTGAATGAGGTCTTGGTTTGGTTAAGTAAAGCAAAGTTAGGTTAGGTTAAATTAAGATAGATTATGATGAATTAGGTTATAAGGAAGACAACTTATGGGAGGTTGAATCAGGTTAAGTTAAATTACATAAGTTAAGTTAGATTAAGTAATACGGAAGAGAACTTATGAGCGGTTAAATTGAGCTACGTTAGCTTAAATAAAATCAAGTTAACCTCTTCCGTGCTATGACGCATTTTTTCATATTAATCCTGCTTACTATCTGGTGATTTCATACAACTACAGAAACTTATAGGAAGCTTGAAATAAAGAACACTCTGGCCATTAATCTTCTGACCTCCATACACCTTTCCTAATCTAAATGAAAGAGTCCAATCATACCAAAACTCAAGGTAAAAATTGCGTCGCAGTACTGAAGGGGTTAAATTAGGTTAGATTAGGTCATAAGGAAATACATTTATGGAATATTTGGGATTAGGGAAAAAGGGGATTGTTACGTTAGGGTTCAGAACTCTTAACAGTAGGTGCGAGGAATAGGATTTATGGAAGAGAAGGGTTTAGGAGATAGGGGCTTAGAGATGGCTTAGCGTACTTGAGGAAAGGGCAGGGATGGAATGGAAGGAGGAATGGAAGGCTTGGGTGTGTGTGTGTGTGTGTGTGTGTGTGTGTGTGTGTGTGTGTGTGTGTGTGTGTGTGTGTGTGTGTGTGTGTGTGTGTGTGTGTGTGTGTCAATGTTGATTTAATCTGGACGAAAGTAATCTTCTTATCCTTTCTTTACTGTACATGTTAAGAATTCTGTCGTAATAATACCGTCAACATACAACAACTACAATAAAGTACTACTACTACTACTACTACTACTACTACTACTACTACTACTACACCACAACGACAACCACCAAAACCATAACCACTACCTCTACTCTGTGTGTGTGTGTGTGTGTGTGTGTGTGTGTGTGTGTGTGTGTGTGTGTGTGTGTGTGTGTGTGTGTGTGTGTGTGTGTGTGTGTGTGTGTGTGTGTGTGTGTGTGTGTCCCTTCCTCCTAATCCCAAAGCCGTCATAAATAACACACCCTCACCACTCCCCACCTCCCACCACGTCAGGCCGTCAACCTACAGCAGGACGAGGACGATTCATGGCCAATCCTGCGTTCCAATCACTTTTCCTCACGTGAATGGGAAAGATGAAGTGGGGGCGCGCTTACGGCAGGAGGGAAAAATTGTAAGGGAAAAATATAGTATAGAGTAGAGAAGCGTGTAATAAATAGATGGATAAGAGTGTGAAGCTGAAGATGATGCATAAAAGGTTGAGGAATAAATTAGTGTATAAGGAATAGATGAGTGAGTGAGAGAGAGATGAAGAGAATGAAGATGGGGTTAAAGTGAGTGAGTGAGTGAGTGAGTGAGAGAATGGTGAAGAAGAAAAGGAAGAAGAGAAGAGCAGTAGAACACTATATACATATAATAGAAGACAGAAAAGAAAGATAGAGGAAGATAATGGGTAATAAACCAGGAAGACATGACGACAAAGGAGGAAGACAAAACAAATTAAACAAGATAAGGCACAAGAAGAAAAGGAAAAAGGAAGGAGAAAATGAGGTAAACAAAAAAAAAAAGATGAATGAGTGAAAGGAAAAAATAAATACGGAAAAGGAAGATGAGATAGAGAAATAGGGGAAAAATTACTCTCTCTCCCTCTCTCTCTCTCTCTCAAAGGTAAGTAAATATAGAATTTCTCAAAAGTGCTTAATCACATCCATAATACGGCTTATTTTACGAGAAGCCGTGGAGGGAAGAAGAGGAAAAAGCGAATCGGAGGGAGAAAAGGAGGGATGGCGGTGAAGAAGGAAGGAGAGGGAAGAAGGGAAAGGGAGAAGGCGATAAGAAGAAACTTTAGGCGGAGAGGAAAGGAATTAGAAAAAAAGGACAAAAAAAAAGACGGAAAGACGAAAAGAACGAAAGGAGGAATTGAAGAAAGAAGAGATCGAGGTGGAGAGAAAAAAAAAAGGGAGGGAAGGAAGGAGGGAGGGAGAGGGGAGGGGTGGGATGGTAGGATGGAGGGAGGGAAAAAAAATCTGGATAAGCAAAAACTAAAGAAACGACACTCATCATTTTCCTGTGTGTGTGTGTGTGTGTGTGTGTGTGTGTGTGTGTGTGTGTGTGTGTGTGTGTGTGTGTGTGCATCTATCCGTACACGACATCAAGACAGACGAAAAATGACAAATTGCTGGGGACACACACACACACACAGAGAGAGAGAGAGAGAGAGAGAGAGAGAGAGAGAGAGAGAGAGAGAGAGAGAGAGAGAGAGAGAGAGAGAGAGAGAGAGAGAGAGAGAGAGAGAGGAGAGGAGAGGAGAGGAGAGGAGAGGAGAGGAGAGGAGAGAGAGAGGAGGAGAGGAGAGGAGAGAGAGAGAGAGAGGAGAGGAGATAAAAGGAATATACAAAGGAAAGACCAAGCAACAACAGCCCCTGGGGTCCTTACTAGGCTGCTTGGTTAACTACTCTATACTAATTACACAGTGTTAGAGACGGGACAGGAAAGCAGAAGGCTCCTCCCCACCCACCCATCCCACCAGCCGAAGCCGGCCGGAAAAGGAAAGGCACCATGTGGTATTGAAAAACCAAATGGAATTTTAGAGGATAGAGAAAGGAAGTTGTAATCTACGTCTGCTCTTGTTTGTGTGGGACTATGTAGGTGCTTGACGGTTATGTAATGTGGTGAATGTGCGTGGAGTCACAGTGTGGATGTCGGAGGGGTGGTGCGGCAGCCTTGCCTGGCGCTTTCAAGGAAGGCAGCAGTCAATCAGGCCCCAGTTCCGTTCACTCTACTGAGTAAGCGTACTTTCCCTTTGAGGGACGCCGTACACTGATTTCCCCCTGCAACATTGATCCCTGGTTGTCCCGATATTGATAAAAAATTAACAGGGCCCTAGACAAACACAACCCGTCACAGGTCGAAAGTGGGAGTAGTAACCGTTAACTCAGGGTTATCTGTGAGTGTAAGTATAGTATAGTGTAATGTAAATGTAGACACAGTGTAGAGGTCAAGAGGTGGTGCGACAGCCTTACCTGGAGGAAGAGGAGGAGGAAATGAAAAATGTAAACCATTAATGAAGAACACGTATTGTGGAGGAAAGAAAAAATAATAATAAAAAAAAATAGAAAAAATAACGATATATCAGGGAAAGAAAAATATAGAGAATAGATAAAGAAAATGAAGGAAAAAAAGGAAATGAAAGAAAATGAACGAGTAAAGAAAGGAAAAGGGAAGGAAAATTAAAGGTCTTACAACACAATCTTCCCTGGGGATAGAATCTTCTTCCTCCTCCTCCTCAATTTCCTCACTCTCATGCAGCTCATGTCTCTTCCTCACTTCATCCTAAGAGAAAGAGAGGAGGAGGAGGAGGAGGAGGAGGAGGAGGAGGAGGAGGAGGAGGAGGAGGAGGAGGAGGAGGAGGAGGAGGAGGAGGAGGAGGAGGAATCACAATTGCATTTATTTCCATTTTCATCACCATCACGTCTAACAGGGAAACATACACACACACACACACACACACACACACACACACACACACACACACACACACACACACACACACACACACAAAACTTTACATACAAATGTATATGAGAGAGAGAGAGAGAGAGAGAGAGAGAGAGAGAGAGAGAGAGAGAGAGAGAGAGAGAGAGAGAGAGAGAGAGAGAGAGAGAGAGAGAGAGAGAGAGAGAGAGAGAGAGAGAGAAAGCAGCATCAGCATTCCACACATTAATGCAGCGAGAAGAGCAACTCGGCAAAAGTAGTAGTAGTAGTAGTAGTAGTAGTAGTAGTAGTAGTAGTAGTAGTAGTAGTAGTAGTAGTAATTTCATCTTTTTTTACATCTTCTTTACTACCACTTCACCTTTTACTTCGTGTGTGTGTGTGTGTGTGTGTGTGTGTGTGTGTGTGTGTGTGTGTGTGTGTGTGTGTGTGTGTGTGTGTGTGTGTGCGCGCGCGCGCTCCAATGTATTATTCAGCCAGGCAATGCGATTCCCCACCGCCGTAAAAATGGGGTTCAGAGCGCTCATTTGCTATTAACTCGTGGCGTGAGGCGATTCCCCCGGCGTTTGAGAGCTTTCAGCGCGCTTACTGGCTACTCCCGCCCTGCCTCTCCCCCTTCCTTCCCTCCCCCACCGTCCCATCCTTCCAGCCCCGCCTGTACCCTCGCCCTTCATCTCGCCCTCCTCCCTTCCTCTCTTTTCATCTCCTTTTATGCCTTACCTCTTACTTTCTTGCCTCCTTGACTTCTTCCTCCCTTCTCCTGTCCCTTGCTCTTATTTTCCACTCTACTCTCTCTCTTCATCTCCCTCCTCTCCTTGTCCGTACTTCTCTTTTATTTATCTTTAGGTTTTATTGTATTCTTTCTTGCTTCCTTGACTTCTTGCTCCCTTCTCCTAACCTCTCTTATTTTCCTCTCTACCGTCTTTCTCTGCTCTCCTTGCCCATACTCCTCTTTTCATCTATTCTTTATGTATTCTCTCCTACTTTCTTGTCTAGTCTCGCTACACATTCTCTTTCTCTTATCCTTATTTTCCTATTTTCACTTTTCTTCAATTCTTTTATTTGTTCTTATATGTCTTTCCTTCCTTTCTGAGGTGTTATTGTCTAATTTCTTTCTTGCATGACGTAAAAACAGCATAAAAGCACATAATGGCACAGCATAAAGAGGAAAAAGTGATACAAATACCATGGGGAATAAATCGTAAAGAAGTAGAATGAAGACAAATGTACAGCGTAAATAGCAAAAGAGGATATAATTAGCATGAGAACTAATTACAGGTAAGCATATAAGTGACAGCTCACAACACCACACAAAACAACACCAGGATCACACCACACTGTCACACGATCACACTTCTCTTAACAAAGCCCTGCAATGTGCCGTATATAATTACCAGTAGTCGCGATGGTTTCAAACACTACATACCGACACACACCCACACCCACACACACACACATACACACATACATAGAGTCCCCCTCCCACTCAGAGCCTTAATTAAAGTTGTACAATTAATGAGGCCAGATAATTAGGCGAGGCAGTAACAGGTTAAAATACAACAATGCTCCGTCATACAGTAATATTATGAAGCGGCGTCCCATGTAATTAGGCGAAGCGGTGGCAGGTGGCGGAGGGGAAGTTCAGTGGGACAGGTGTGCATCAGCGTGTCACCTGCACCCCGCTGAGAACACCTTCGCAAATTAAGGTAATGAAATGCGTCACATAATACTCTGGTGCCGTGTGTGTGCAGGAACCCGCCACCTGCTTCACCTGTTGATGGGCGGGCAGGTGTGCTCAGATATTCAGTGTGACTCCCTTCAGGACGTAAGTGGCTGTGAGAGAGAGAGAGAGAGAGAGAGAGAGAGAGAGAGAGAGAGAGAGAGAGAGAGAGAGAGAGAGAGAGAGAGAGAGAGAGAGAGAGAGAGAGAGAGAGAGAGAGAGAGAGAGAGAGAGAGAGAGAGAGAGAAGAAGGAAGAAGAAGAAGGAAGGAAGAAAGAAAGAAAGAAAGAAAGAAAGAAAGAAAGAAAGAAAGAAAGAAAGACAGACAGACAGACAGACAGACAGACAGACACAGACAGACACAGACAGACAGAGTGTTTTTATTGCCTAGAACTGAGCTACACTTGCCTGATTTGAAGCTTCAGAACTAGGAAATACTATTCGAACGCTCAATTCATCATTATATTACATTACAAGAGACTAATGGGAAATGCTCTCTCTCTCTCTCTCTCTCTCTCTCTCTCTCTCTCGACAGTTAACATTCTTTATCCCTAACTAACACTGTCACATGCTATTTTTTTTTCCACTTTTTCTTTCCCTTCACCGCATTCCTTCAGCATTTCCTCTCTTCTCTTATTCATTTTTCCCTCTTCTTTTCCCAACACACACACACACACACACACACACACACACACACACACACACACACACACACACACACACTTTCTATTTCTTTTGCATACTTCTGAAAAATTACCATCATCATCTTTTCTTATCCTCTACTATCTAAAACATACCTTCTCACTCTTTTCATATCTTTCCCTTCGTTACATTCTTCTTCTTTTATTCATGTTTCCCCTCTTCTAACTCGCATACTTTTGATAACTGCTAACATCATCTCTTCTTATCGTCTATTCTCTACATTGCCTTAAAATAACATCAACAATCTTTCATTTCCCATCCCAAGACACATCCTAACCTTTCGTACCTTCCACGGTGACTAAAAGAACACATATGGAAATCTAGCAATACAAGACGAAGATTAACCCCTTTCAGTACTGGAACACATTTTTTTTACCTTTTGAATTTGTGTACGATTAGACCATTTCACTGACATTAGGAAGGGTCTATGGAGGTCAGAAGATTAACGGCAGCAGTCTTCACTATGTCAATCCCCACATGAGTTTCGTAAGCTGTATAAAATCACCAAATAGTAAGCAGAAGGAATATGGAAACGCGTCATGGTACTGAAAGGGTTAATACTCCAATGCCTCGTCACAAAGATATAAAGGAGGTACGGGGCGTGGTCTCTTTATTCAGATATGTATTTCTATCCCTCCTGCAGCGGCCACAGGGATGAGAGTGGGTGGGAAAAGAGCCCGCCAGTGTTGTTTTCAGCTGAGTTCAGTTCAGTTCCCCAGCAGCAAGATGAAAGAGGTGTGGACTCGTTACGTCGATCAGTCTGAATTGTAAATAACACACTCCTTTTAATTATTTCCTTGTTAAAGTCAGACATTAAATTTCCAAGGACGTAATTGAAATGATTAATGGAATCGTTTGGTGTAAAAAGCATCGTAATTCCCAGACTTTTAATTCATGAGTATTTATTTATCTATTCATTTATTTTTATTTGTTCTGTCTGCCTTCTATTAATATTACTTCCTCTTTGTGTGTGTGTGTGTGTGTGTGTTAAAAGTATGCATCTATTTACTCCCTCTCGTTTTCGTCTCTTATGATCAACAACGTTTATTTAAGTGTGTTTATGTGTTTATTTATATACGCTCTTATTAGTTTTTCTCACTCTCTTTTTCACCATCCCTCCCTGCCTATCAGTGTAAAAGTAAACATTGTAGAGAAGAAGAAAAAACATTGATGCGTTAAAAACCTGACTGAAAGCAGACAGACAAAAAAGTGTGTGTCGTGACGCGTGACACATACATCAGCGTGACGGCAGTGAGTGACGGCGCCTTCACTGCACGAGCCAATTATGTGAAGCAGCAGCAGCAACAGCACCAGCACCACCACCACCACCACCACCACCACCACCACCACCACCACCACCAAGAACAACAACAATAACCGTTCATACATCAAGCACCAGAAACTAACAAAACAACGCCCACAAACAAGAACAGCAGGAAAGACAACAAAACATAAAGAGACAGATATGTAAATAAATGAGAAAATAAACAAGGATGTGAAATACGACACTATAACAACTCTAAACACTAACAATAACCACGCTAACATGTTGAGAGAGAGAGAGAGAGAGAGAGAGAGAGAGAGAGAGAGAGAGAGAGAGAGAGAGAGAGAGAGAGAGAGAGAGAGAGAGAGATAACACTAAATATGAGAAAAAAAATAATAACAAAAAAAACAAGAACCACCACCACCACCACCACCACCATCACCATCACCATCACCACCAACACCACCACCTAACACACATCCTCACCTACTGACACATACACCCTCCCCCATCCTCGGTGACAAAAGGTGTGTCTGTTTTTACCTGTTGAAATAGTCACTTAGGTACACATCTCCCTTTCAGTGCCAATAGGTAAGTTTACTCTGCCTGTAAGTTGAGACGGTTACCTGTATATACTCGCCTCTCTGACAAAAAGGTAGGCTCCTGTACACTTGTAACCTGAGATCCTTACCGTAGAGACATTTCCCGCGCCCAGCCACGCCTCGCCGCGCAGTGTCTCCTGCTGCTTACGAGACAATACATCACGAGGTCTACTGGTGCCCTGTGTGTGTGTATTTCAGGCTTCACACTGTCACGCCCTGTCAACTCCTCCCGCCTGTTACATCTCTTTATATCTATTCTTTTATTTGTCCTTTTTGTCAGCTTTTTTTTTTATTCCATCTCTTATTCCACATTTTTTTTTTTTCTTAGTTTTTAATTCCATCTTTTATTCAACTATTTTTTATTTTCATTTTTTGTCTTACTTTTTAATTCCATCTCTTATTTAACTTTTTTACCTTCTTTTTTTTTTT
>NC_059298.1:14616605-14626605 GCF_017591435.1 Portunus trituberculatus
AACCAAATATTTATCTAATTTAACCTAACTCAACATAATATCCGTGTCTAACAATATAACGTCATCCTAACTAACCTCGCTGCTCTTATCCATCTCTCCTCAATTCCTATCGAACAACAAAAAGTTTATCCTCACATAACTGCCCAAACCTAACTGATCAAGAAGAACCTAACTCCTCCTAATATAAGTTCAATATAAGTTAGACAGACCGTTATTCACTTTTAAACTTAACATACAAAACATATCCTGAACCCAACATGTCTATCCCTATCGTAACTAACATCAAACCTCACTGACGCTCACACCTAACCATTCCACACCTATTATATAAGAGAAATTACACTTCCACCATTATCTAACTTCCCTCGTTCCCCCGGCAAGAGTCAATGCGGCGCCTATGCAGCACCAGCAGAGACAGTGGCGGCGGTCAGCGTGGTGCTCAGAACACTGTCAGCGGGGAATAAATACTTTGAGACGGTGCCAAGGTGGGTGCGGTGCCTCGGAACAAGTGCCAAAGGAGCTCGAAACGTCGGTGATGAGTGCCTGAGTGGGCCACAGAGAGAGAGAGAGGGGGGGGGGTGAGAGGGAAGGAGTGGGACACGGTGGCGCAATAGTGGTACGAGAGGAGAGGTATTGGTGAGGCGTTAAAGGGGGAGAGGGAAGGAGAGGGAATGGTGTAGCGGAGATGGCAAAGGTTAGGGAAGAGTAGAAGCGATGTGGGGAGAGAAAGGGAACACTGGTGAGAATTCAGGGTCCATTAGGGAGAGAGAGAGAGAGAGAGAGAGAGAGAGAGAGAGAGAGAGAGAGAGAGAGAGAGAGAGAGAGAGAGAGAGAGAGAGAGAGAGAGAGAGAGAGAGAGAGAGAGAGAGAGAGAGAGAGAGAGAGAGAGAAAATTGATGAAGCGGGAGAAAGGACTACAAGACGACGAAGAGTGACGGAAATGAATGGGGCGTGAAATGAAGGGGGGAAGTTACAGGTAGAAATGGGGAAAGGTAACAGATGGTGAAGAATAAAGAGAAATAGCGGATGCGGAAATGGAGTGGAGATCAGAGCGGAGGAGAAAAGTTTAGCTTGGAATAGATGGAAGAGGGAAAAAGAGAAGAAGTGAACTGAGTGGGGATGAGATGAAAGGTGAGTTACAGGTATAAATGAGGGAAGGTGTGAGATGAAGAGGAATGGCAGCCTGGGAAATGGAGCGATCAGAGAGAGAGAGAGAGAGAGAGAGAGAGAGAGAGAGAGAGAGAGAGAGAGAGAGAGAGAGAGAGAGAGAGAGAGAGAGAGTAATTGGACATGTACATAAAATAACTAAATACAAAAATGAATAGTAAATTTACGTATATAACTGAAAAAAAGATAGATAAAAAAAGAACAGAAGAAAAAAGAACACAAGTAAAAACCAGATTAACAAAAGAGAGACACGAATAAATGAAAAAAAAAAAAACTACACTGAAAATATGAAACCAGGAAACGGAAAAAAAATGACTGAAGCAAAAAAAAAGAAGAAAGAAGAAGAAGAAGACGACAACTATATGAATGAAAAGGAGGAAGACGAAGGAAAACAAAACGCAATAGAGAATGAGATGAAGAGTTAATTAAACGTTATGAATGAGAAGATGAAAGAGTGACTAAAGTAGATGGAACGGAAAATGGGGAGAAATTTACAGATGCTGGTCAGGGAAGAGTGCAACGAAAAAGGGGATTGGGAGAAATAATGAAAAAAAAGAAAGAAAAAGAAAAATGGAAGGTGAAAAAAAAAAAAAAAAAGGCATAGGTTGATTGAAAGGATATTATTGCAGGTAAGAGCAAGACGTGAAGACGAGAATTGGAGTGAAAATGAGTGGCGAAGTGAAGTGAAAGTGATAAGAATAGAGAGGAGGAGGATAGGAATGTGTACAATATAAGAAGTGACCGATATGAAATGAAAACTGAGGAAATCTATGTAACATCAAGATAACATAAAGATCGGGGAAAAAAAAATGACGGTGAACAACAGAAAATGGGAGGAAAAAAGGCCTATTGGGGAAAATGACCAAATGTGAGTAAAAACGATAAAAAAAAAATCTATGGGAAAGGCAAAGCTAAAGATGACAATGAAGGAAAAAAAAAAAAAAAAAGAGGAAAACTAAAAATAAGCATTACGAACATGAAATAAAACACAAATAAAACAGCCACAAATAAAAAAACAAACAAAAAAGAACAAGAAAAGTTAAAACAATGAGAGAGAGAGAGAGAGAGAGAGAGAGAGAGAGAGAGAGAGAGAGAGAGAGAGAGAGAGAGAGAGAGAGAGAGAGAGCACATAAGGAATAAAGGAGAAGATATACGAAGCGACACGTCAAGGAAAAGTGAACAAAAAGGGAAATAGAGAGGAAGGGAGATAAATGAGAAGCTGCTGCAGTAGGAGGAGGAGGAGGAGGAGGAGGAGGAGGAGGAGAAAAAGAACTGAAAGGAGAACTAGGGAGAGAGAGACACAGATGACAGGAGGAGAGAAAGGAGACAGAAGGAACGTACAGGAAGGGAGGGAGGAAGAGAGGGAGGAAGGAAGGAAGGGGGAGAGAGGAGAGAGGGAGGGAGGGAGGAGGTTGAAGGGAGGGAGGAAGAGAGGGAAAGGGAACAATACATAGGAGCAGGAACCGTCACACTGGCGACATGGAGAGAGAGAGAGAGAGAGAGAGAGAGAGAGAGAGAGAGAGAGAGAGAGAGAGAGAGAGAGAGAGAGAGAGAGAGAGAGAGAGAGAGAGAGAGAGAGAGAGAGAGAGAGAGAGAGAGAGAGAGAGAGAGAGAGAGAGAGAGAGAGAGAGAGAGAGAGAGAGAGAGAGAGAGAGAGAGAGAGAGAGAGAGAGAGAGAGAGAGAGAGAGAGAGAGAGAGAGAGAGAGAGAGAGAGAGAGAGAGAGAGAGAGAGAGAGAGAGAGAGTCGAGGGAAATGAAAGTTGCGTAGATAAAAAGAAAAGGAATAAAATCAAAATGGAAGCTGGGAATAAAGGAAAATGGGAACGAATAAAAGAGCAAGTTTTAAAGGATTACTGGCAACAGATTTCACATAAACAAATACATAAAAATAAATAAATAAATAAATAAAAATGAAGAAAAAAGAAATAGAGGTGTGTGTGTGTGTGTGTGTGTGTGTGTGTGTGTGTGTGTGTGTGTGTGTGTGTGTGTGTGTGTGTGTGTGTGTGTGTGTGTGTGTGTGTGTGTGTGTGTGTGTGTGTGTGTGTGTGTGTGTGTGTGTGTGTGTGTGTGTGTGTGTGTGTGTGTGTTTTAGAGAGAGGGGAAGTGGAATCATAACATTAAAAGTAAATACATACCCAATAAAATAAAAGTAAAAAGTTAGAAACGAAAAAGAATTAAACAAGCTAGAGAGAGAGAGAGAGAGAGAGAGAGAGAGAGAGAGAGAGAGAGAGAGAGAGAGAGAGAGAGAGAGAGGGCGGTGACAGGCGGACAGTCCCTTGCACAAGACGAGTCCACAAAACCATTAGCAGCAGCAGTCCATTGTACCAGCTCTCTCTCTCTCTCTCTCTCTCTCTCTCTCTCTCTCCGTTTTATCATTGTATTTCATTTTTTGTCTTTTAAGTTTCTAACATTTCATTCTTTTTACTCACTCTCACTCTCACTCTCTCTCTGTTTCTTATTTAATTCTAATTTTAAAATCCTCCTCTAATGAACACACACACACACACACACACACACACACACACACACACACACACACACACACACACACATTACCTCATTAACATTCATTTCCCTCCTAAGCCCCGATCTTCCCCGTCACTCACCGAAATGGAAAAATAATTATCTTCTCTACTAAAGCCACACGTTGACATCAGAACAATATATTTCTCGTGTATTTCATTATGAGCAGTACGGTGAGTGACGCTGGGAGTAAAAAAGACAATACAGGGAAGCAAACTCACTCACTCACTCACACTCTCTCTCTCTCTCTCTCTAGTCTATCGGATACTTATAACATATCTCCCCCTTTTTTTTTTCCCCTTGCGAGTTTAATAATAGACCAGGCTCAGCTGATTGACTGGCTATGGGAGTGTGTGAGTAACATACAGAATAGAAGGAGTAAAGTGAAGGAGTGTGGAAGTTAGGTAAAGTTGTGTTATGTACAGAATTGTAAGAATATTTTCTATTTAAAAGGAGAGAACTGACAGAGAGAGAGAGAGAGAGAGAGAGAGAGAGAGAGAGAGAGAGAGAGAGAGAGAGAGAGAGAGAGAGAGAGAGAGAGAGAGAGAGAGAGAGAGAGAGAGAGAGAGAGAGAGAGAGGATTGATCTCTTCAGTACTGGAACGCATTTTTACCACGAGTTTTGAGTATGATTCTGATGGTGTATAAAATCACCAAATAGTAGGCAGAATAAATACAAGACCCCGTCATGGTACTGAAGGGATTAAACCAAAAAGGCCCACTTAGATGCCAGTCTCCGAACAGTGACGAGAGAGTTAGCCAAAAGAAGTGGATATATGTTTTGAAACCTCCCCCTTAATTAAATGAGTTCAAGCCACAGGCAAATGGAAATGCAGAAGCAGGACGGGAATTCCATAGTTTATCAGTAACGTGAGTGTGTGATTTAGAAGAGTAAGAGTAAGATAGAGGAAGCAATGAAGGCGAGGGAAAGAGAGGGCGTTTAATTGGTTAGGTATGAAATGAATCTGGTGTGCGAGGGAAATCCTGGTCAAATAATATTAAGTAAGGAAGTGAAGGACAACAACAGAGGATACGATGATCTAATATAAAGCAGGAAGAGATTAAGAAGAGGAAAGAATAGATGCAATATGAGGGAAATGCTGCACTGAAGCAAGCGATGCAGTACAGTGGAAGAAAAGGCGATTATCTAAACTTAGCGATAGGGAATAAAAAGCAAGAGCGAATGAATATGAAAAAGGCTTTACATGAGAGTGATATGACAGGAAAAATAAAGGTAAATGTGATTAATCGCCTCGTCATGAAACTGATCTTACAATGGAGAATTTTTTGAATCAGATATAGTCACGCATATACACACATACATCAATATGCATACACAGACACACATGGCCGCCATTAACATGACACCACGTGCTAAACACCCAATGGCAAGAGTTTATGCGTTGTAACTGATTAATTAGTTTGATTTATTTTACGCAACTAATTAATTTAATTTTACATATTTTTTGCCACTATTATTCATCACATCATATTTCACAGCTACAACTTTACAACACCAAAGGGAAATAGAGTGAAGGCTCCCACATCACTCGAGCCTTATTCCCCCAAACAATGAATCAACAGCCTTGCTACAACACCACACCGCAGCAGTGACGGACGGGATGGAGCACAGTGAACCAAGCCAGCAGGAATGTTCATTATGTGGTACCCATACGATACCATAAAAAAGAAAAAGACACAAAAAGAAAAAAGATTGATGAATGATGTAATGAAAAATAACACGGAAAAAAAAACAAATAAAATAGAAATCTGCAGTAGAAATGTTTATGGTTATGTGGTAATCTTACTAAAAAAGAAAGAAAAAACAAAATAATAAAACGGCCGATGAATGTTGGAAAAGGAAAAAAACCCCACCTAAATAACAACAGTCCAATAGAAATCCACAATATCAACGCAACTGTTCTATTCTGCATCTTTTGACAAGAACTACAGAGCCAACTCCAGCGTGTAAAGTTACAAGCATGGCAATAATACCTTCGATGAAAAGTTATGTAACAGTGTTTAATTCGCAGGAATGTTAATCTTGATGTCCTACCTGCGCCGAGACATGAAGTAAACGTGTTCAGCTCGCAGTAGTGTATATGTTAATTGCCTAACTACACTGGGACGAAGTGTAAGCGTGGCCCTGACGAAGCACACGTGTATCCTGCGCGTTCAGTGCCGGACAGGAACAAGGTGGAAGTGTCATGTTTTATGGCATGTCCTCAGCGTGGTACAGGTGTGAGATGCGCGGGTTTACAGGTACCATTTTTAAGGCTATAGTGCGGTACACGTGTTCTGAGTGAAGAGCAGATGTATATTTCATTGTATTTTGTATTGTATTGTATATTTCATTGGCTTACGAGGAAACTACAGCGTGTTGGTAGCGTGTTCTTGTTTCAAAGCGTGTTCGAGGTAGTGCTGGAATGCCTTTTGTTACTGTTACAGGGGATGCTTGGGTTAATTCACTTATCTTTATGCAGAAAAACGAATTCCGATTGGCGCGCCCACTAGCTGACTCTCTCATAAAAGGAGTATGAAAGAAAAGTCAATTCAGGTTTGGAAGTCCGTTGAAATTCCTTTTTTTTTTTACAGTTAGCGTAGTAAATGAATGAAGCAGACACAGTAATCAAATTGTGACCAGACATTAGGGGGACTTTACAAGGTTACACAAATGTATGGCTGGGAATAAAAGGTGGAAATAGGTAGGCATGTTTCATATAAGGACTGCCACGTGTAGACCTGCTACATTCTTGTAGCTTTCCTCGTGTTCTTATAGTTAAGCTGGTTGATGAATGAATAAATGTAGTAATGTTATTGCTTGGTTGAAGTCAAGAAAACATTTCGAAGGATTAGATACATGAATCAAAGGCAGATATCGGTAAAGCTATGCATGTTTTATACAAGAACTGACATGTGAACTGACTTCGTGCATTATGCCCTATGTTATTTATTTTTCATCTTATCTTTTTCTTTATTATTCCGAAGAGTAATCTGAATGAAGTAAAGAAAAGTAATTCATCTGTTCCTGACAAAAGAATGACCTGTTACCATGTACATAAGTGTTCTGTGTTCCAAGACGTGTTGAGCGGCACAGGTTTGGAGTTCAGAGTGGAGAGCGTTTCCTGATCACAGCTTGTACTTTTATTTCACGGTTCATAGCTGGACTGCGACGTGCCAGGCAATATGTGTTTTAAACGTGTTTTTAACAAATTACTGGTGTGGATTTCATTGGCTTATTGACACGCGTTTGGAGGTAAAAAGTTTTAATATGCTCCGAGTAAAGTCAATTTAAATATTTCACTGGTTCACTCATGGACTCGCAGGTGCCAGCCAGCAGGTGTGTTAATGTGTTCCTTGGGTGGTGTGTGTGTGTGTGTGTGTGTGTGTGTGTGTGTGTGTGTGTGTGTGTGTGTGTGTGTGTGTGTGTGTGTGTGTGTGTGTGTGTGTGTGTGTGTGTGTGTGTGTGTGTGTGTGTGATTCACCTCGGTCGTCTGCTGGTCACCCAGCCAGTCTTTCCCATTACGGAGCGAGCTCAGAGCTCATAGACCGATCTTCGGGTAGGACTGAAACCACATAACACACTCCACACACCGGGAAAGCGAGGTCACAACCCCTCGAGTTACATCCCGTACCTATTTACTGCTAGGTGAACAGGGGCCACACATTAAGAGACTTGCCCATTTGCCACGCCGCTTACCGGGATTTGAACCCGGCCCTCTCGATTGAGTCGAGCGTGCTAACCACTACACTACGCGGTGTGTGTGTGTTCACTGTTTGATCTGCTGCAGTCTCTGACGAGACAGCCAGACGTTACCCTACGGAACGAGCTCAGAGCTCATTATTTCCGATCTTCGGATAGGCCTGAAACCAGGCACACACCACACACCGGGACAACAAGGTCACAACTCCTCGATTTACATCCCGTACCTACTCACTGCTAGGTGAACAGGGGCTACACGTGAAAGGAGACACACCCAAATATCTCCACCCGGCCGGGGAATCGAACCCCGGTCCTCTGGCTTGTGAAGCCAGCGCTCTAACCACTGAGCTACCGGGTGTGTGTGTGTGTGTGTGTGTGTGTGTGTGTGTGTGTGTGTGTGTGTGTGTGCGCGCGCGCGCGTCTGGGAGGGTTAGTAGAGGATTCTGGAAATGTGTTAGCTATTTTGTTAGCCTGATAGAAGAATGATACAAGTTTCCACATCATAGCACAAACGAGAGAGAGAGAGAGAGAGAGAGAGAGAGAGAGAGAGAGAGAGAGAGAGAGAGAGAGAGAGAGAGAGAGAGAGAGAGAGAGAGAGAGAGAGAGAGAGAGAGAGAGATATGGAAAGAGAAAGACACAGAGAAAAAAAAATACTGTTGCAGCGTCAGGACAAGCACCAAACTGGAAGTACTACTGAAAGCGATGAAAACAGTGGCTTGAAGTTATAACTTTTATCTCTTGCTGTTTTATGATTGTTCACATCCATCCATAGCAAAGCCCCACCCCCCCATCCAACCACCACCACCACCACCACCACCAGCGTCACAGCAGCAGCGTTTCTGGCACCAGCAGTGAATAAATAAAGAGAAAAAATACACACACACACACACACACACACACGCAGCTGATGAAAAATGTAGAAATATAAATATGAAAAAAAAAGCAGTAACAGGATAAAACTAACTTTTCTTATTTTCATTCCACACAATTCCTCGCTTTTTATTTCCCCGGACAGGAATTTCCAGCTAACTTTAGAAATACCGTAGAACTGTGGTGGTGGTGGTGGTGGTGGTGGTGGTGGTGGTGGTGGTGGTGGCATGGACTCTGACTCTGACTCTCTCTCCACCACCACTCACACCAACAATAGCAACGGCAACACCACAAAAATAAAAGTAACGTTACCTATACCTATTCCATCCGCCAACACCGCCACCACCATCACCACCACCACCACCACCACCACCACTACTACAACAGTCAACACCAATATTGCCACCACGTCCATCACCACCAACCCCAGCCCCACTGCCGTGACCTGTATCATAACGTCTCCATCGCCACCACCACTATCATCACCATCACCACTACTCATCACCACTGGCACATCATTACGAACACACACACCACAAAATATAAGCACCATCACTACTCAACACCACTCTGCACCACATCACCACATCATTTCATTTTTAATACACCAAACCAGTGAAAAATATAAAATTCGTGACTAATGTGTGGTACGGTAACTAATGAAAAAAAAATGTGTGTGTGTGTGTGTGTGTGTGTGTGTGTGTGTGTGTGTGTGTGTGTGTGTGTGTGTGTGTGTGTGTGTGTGTGGCTGATATATACACTATATACAGTGATATTACAATAAATTCTCTCTCTCTCTCTCTCTCTCTCTCTCTCTCTCTCTCTCTCTCTCTCTCTCTCTCTCTCTCTCTTGAATAACAAAACAACAGAGATATTTTACAAGAAGGATTTCACTATTTCATGTGTCATTTTGTAACACTCCTAACTCTCTCTCTCTCTCTCTCTCTCTCTCTCTCTCTCTCTCTCTCTCTCTCTCTAATTGGCGTCATCGTAACTCACTCGTTAAAACAACCAGGCCCACTAATTATGCTGCCCTAAACAGGTGTCCTCTCCTGCCTCTTCACCCTCCACCCTCTCCCTAGAAGACGCGCCAATAGGTAAGAAAATGACGATGAGGCAGATGCGTTTAAGAATGACTGAGAGATCGAAGCCAGGGAGAGAGGTAACAGAGGAGAGCAAAGGAGGAAGAAAAAGACTAGTAATATAAGACAGATGGGATGGGATGGGAAGAGGAGGGAAGGGATGGGATGGGAAGGGAAGGGATGGGGATGGGATAGTTCAGAGGAAAGGAGAGGAAAGAGCGGGAAAAATAAGAATGAAAATATGAAAAAGTGGAAAAAGGTTGAGATGAAAATACACGTATGGAAAAGAGGAAATGAGAGACTTGCAAGAAAAAGGAATATAGGAGGGGGGGAAAGGGAGGAAGGAGGAATAAAGAAAGAAGAAAAGAATGATAAATATAAAGAACGAAGAAAGGAAGGAAGGAAGAAAGAAAAAAGAAAAGAAAGAAAGAAGAAATGAAAAGAAAAAGAAAAAAAAAGAAAGGAAGGAAGGAAGAAAGGAAGGAAAAATAGCGGCAATAAAGAAAGAAATGTAGAAAGAAAGTGGAAGTTATGATGAACAGAAACCAAAAGATAAAAGTCAATAAACAAATAAATAAATAAATAAATAAGAAAATAAATGAAAAGACCAATAAACATAACCAAAAAAGAAATAAACAAAACTAATAACTAAATA
>NC_059298.1:14641605-14659105 GCF_017591435.1 Portunus trituberculatus
ACACGGAAGAGACTAACAAGAAGGAAAACAAAGAAAAAGTAAGAAAGATAATAAACTAAAAAGATAACAATAAAAGCACCAATAAGGAAGTGACAACCAAGGAAAAGATAAGACTGATTGGAAAATACTAAGAAATAAAAACTCTTTACATTACTTTTGAAAACGAGAACCGAAAAAATAATAAAACGAAAAACATTACAAGATTCAGAGAGAGAGAGAGAGAGAGAGAGAGAGAGAGAGAGAGAGAGAGAGAGAGAGAGAGAGAGAGAGAGAGAGAGATTAAGAAAGATAGAAATTAAAGATAATCTCAAGCAGCAATTTGGATGCAGCGTTGGAGGAGGAAGAGGAGGAGGAAGAGGAGGAGGAGAAAGAGGAGGAGGAGGAAGAGGGGGAGGAGGATAGGGAGGGAAAGGCAATGGGCTCCCGAAGGTGTTGAAATTACAAAATAAAAAGAAAAAAGAAAAAAAAAACAACCACATTTTTTTTGCAACAGCGAGGGAAAATAATGCAAATTTGCTCTCAGGCTGTTAATAAAATGGTAATTGGGCTGAAATTACCAAGCTGAGAGGAAAAAGGGCACATGAACGACAGAAAGAAGAGAGAGAGAGAGAGAGAGAGAGAGAGAGAGAGAGAGAGAGAGAGAGAGAGAGAGAGAGAGAGAGAGAGAGAGAGAGAGAGATGGGGGAGGTTTAAAAAAAATATAACAGGCTGAGGCAATTGTTTCGAAATATCAGACAGAAATAAAAGAGATCTACGGAGGCTTTCTGAAGACTGTCCAAGATCAGGGCAAGGCTTCTTTCTTGCTCCATCGCAGTGAGGGAGGGAGAGAAAGGAAAACCATCGGAACTGTACACAAGATAAAAAAAAAAAAAAAAAAGAAAGAAAGAAAGAAAACACTAGACCCTCCATTTCATTATCTACTAAATGGGAGAATAGAACGAAAATTGAGCACAGGATATGAAAGATATAATACAGTGAACGAAAGAAGGGAAATATTACAGTAAAAAGTGTACCAAAACTGTGTAGGAGAATAAAAAAAAGAAGAAAAAAAAAAAACTATATAGATAATCAAAACACGAAAACTGAGTACATGATATGAAAGTAATACAGTGAACGAAAGAAGGGGAATATTACAGTAAAAAGTGTACCAAAACTGACCAAAATAAAAAAAAAAAGATACAAATAAGTAAAACAGTAAACCCTTCATTTTTTTTTCCTTCTGACTCTGATAATACAATGAAAACTGAGCTCTAGAAAGGAAAAAAAAAATTAAAAAAAGCCAGAATGGAATAAAAGATGAAGATACAAGAACAGTGAAGTAAAAACAAACCCAAAACAAAAATCAATAACACAATAATCCCTCCATTTTTCTTACTACTAATGAAAATAATACCAAAACTGAATGAAAATAATACCAAAACTGAATGAAAATAAAAGCAAAACTGAATGAAAATAATAGCAAAACTGAACGAAAATAAGAGCAAAACTGAATGAAAATAATAGCAAAACTGAATGAAAATAATAGCAAAACTGAATGAAAATAAGAGCAAAACTGAATGAAAATAATAGCAAAACTGAATGAAAATAATAGCAAAACTGGATGAAAATAAAACCAAAACTGAATGAAAATAATAGCAAAACTGAATGAAAATAAAAGCAAAACTGAATGAAAATAATAGCAAAACTGAATGAAAATAATAGCAAAACTGAATGAAAATAATAGCAAAACTGAATGAAAATAATAGCAAAACTGAACGAAAATAAAAGCAAAACTGAGCACGGAAAAAAAAATAGACAGAACGAAACGAAAAGGATATAATAACCTTAACCCTTTGAATACTGGAACACATTTTTTATTTAGAGATTTCTGTATCATTAGACCATTTTATTTACATTAGGAAGGGTCTATGTAGGTCACATGATGATGATGGCTACAGTCTTCACTATTCTAATCCCCACATGAGTTTCTGAAGCTGCATAAAGTCACCAAAGCAAGCACACACACACACACACACACACACACACACACACACACACACACACACACACACACACACACACACATAAAAAGACATTAAGTTCTTCATTTTCTTCTGCTGGGAAAATAAAGAAAAAATAAAGAGTAAGAAGGAAGAAATCAATAGTACAGATGTTTTCTACCGGTTGAAAGATAAAGAAAAGGAAGGAAATCGAACACGACACAAAAAACAGTAAATATTTTTTTTCTAATAAAGGATACGAAAAATTCAACAATGAAGATTTTTTTCTATTGAGTGGATAAAAATACAAAAAGAATGTGTGTGTGTGTGTGTGTGTGTGTGTGTGAGAGAGAGAGAGAGAGAGAGAGAGAGAGAGAGAGAGAGAGAGAGAGAGAGAGAGAGAGAGAGAGAGAGAGAGAGAGAGAGAGAGAGAGAGAGAGAGAGAGAGAGAGAGAGAGAGAGAGAGAGAGAGAGATCAAATAAACACTCCCCTCTCAAATACCAGAAAAAAATAAAAAAATAAAATAAAAGAGTGGATAAAAAAGATAAAGAAATAACTACACTCCTATTTTTCTCGCCCCTCCAACTGCTTACTCTGTATAAGGGCCTTATCCGTCCCTGTATGGAGTACTCTTCGCATGTTTGGGGGTTCCAGTCACACAGCTTTGCTTGATAGGGTGGAATCGAAAGCTCTTCGTCTCATCAACTCCCTCCTCTGACTAACTGTCTTCAGTCTCTTTCTCACCGCCGAAATGTTGCATCCCTTTCTATATTTTATCGCTATTTTCATGGTAACTGTTCTACTGATCTTGTTAACTGCATGCCTCCCCTCCTCCTGCGGCCACGCTGCACGAGGCTTTCTTCTTCCTCTCATCCCTATTCTGTCCAACTCTCTAATGCAAGAGTTAACCAGTACGCTCAATCATTCATCCCTTTCACTGGTAAACTCTGGAACTCCCTCCCTGCATCTGTATTTCCGAATTCCTAAAACTTGTCTTCTTTTAAGAGGGAGGTATCGAGGCATTTGCTCCCCTAATTCTGGCTGACGGTTTTGGCACTTTTTGTACTCTTTGGAGAGCCAACGCTCAAGTGGGCTTTTTTCTAACTTTCTTTTTTTTGCCCTTGGCTGGCCCTCTTCCCTACGTAAAAAAAAAAAAAAAAAAATCTACCATTAGGAAAAGACAAGGAAAAAAAAAAAACCGCACAAAGAAAAGCAAATAGAGGACTCCTTCTTTTAATACTAGAAAAAAAATAAATAAAAGAAAGCACAAAAACGGGGAAAAAAGATAAGCTATGGTAAACGAAGGGGAAAAGAAAACGTATATACATAGAAGACTCCTGATAACAAAAAGAGCCACTCATAAAAATTCATCACGTCAAGAATTTTCGACAAAGACAACAAAGAGAATGGATGATCAAAAGGGAATAAAAGGAAATTAAACTCATAAAGAAAAAGAGCACCTCGTAACTTCTTAGGTCGATCTTCTTCCCCTTTTTTCTCATTTTCTTTTGGAGTTAGGAAGATTTGTAAAGAAGAAAAAACTGTAGGGGGAGAGAGAGAGAGAGAGAGAGAGAGAGAGAGAGAGAGAGAGAGAGAGAGAGAGAGAGAGAGAGAGAGAGAGAGCTGGAACGAAAAAGAAAACATATATAAAAAAGCAATAAAGAACACAGATTACATACGAAATAACATTGTGATGAGATGGAAATAAAACAAAAAGATAATGAAAAAATGAGAAACATACAAAAGGGAAAACCGTGAAAACTAAACGTAATTCACAACATATAAAAAAAAACATAAAAAGGAATAAAAAAAATGAAAAAAAAAAACAATATACAAATAAGAAACACCACATACACACTCATACAGTAAAGAGAAAAGAGAAGAAAAAGAAAATCCTAAAACAAAAACAGAAAGAAGTCATCACACACACACACACACACACACACACACACACACACACACACACACACTAATTCCTCCTTCGTTTAGCCATAGAGTTAACACCAGAGACACCATCAACATAGTTACCCACAAACCACCAGAACACGGGTACACCACACAGCTAACACACGCAGGTAAACCACACACAGGTAAGAACGTATCGGTAGTGTGTGTGGCCGGCGCGAGGCTGTAATGTTCTCCAATCTACTGCGTTAATTGAGCACGCTGAGAGAGAGAGAGAGAGAGAGAGAGAGAGAGAGAGAGAGAGAGAGAGAGAGAGAGAGAGAGAGAGAGAGAGAGAGAGAGAGAGAGAGAGAGAGAGAGAGAGAGAGAGAGAGAGAGAGTTAGATCAGAAAGGAAGGTCAGAAGGTACAACTGTGTGTGTGTGTGTGTGTGTGTGTGTGTGTGTGTGTGTGTGTGTGTGTGTGTGTGTGTGTGTGTGTGTGTGTGTGTGTGTGAGGCGATGGCAATTTGGAAAGGGTGATAGTAAGGGAGGGTTTGGAATGTCATGGGTTTAAGGGGGGAGTTAATGGAAGGGGGTAGATGAGAGGAAGACTGTGTGGTGTTTAAGAAATGTAAAGGGGGAAGAGAAGAGGAGGGTAGAGAAGAGGAGGGAAGAGAAGAGGAGGGAAGAGGAGAGAAGAGAAGAGGAGGGAAGAGAAAAGGAGGGTAGAGAAGAGGAGGGATACGAATAGAAAAGAAAGAAATGAAAGTGAAAAAAAGGGAAGGAAGGAAAAGAATGAGAGAGATGGGAAGCGAAGAGAAGGAAAAGGAAATTAAAATAAAAAAAAAAAGACGAAAGGAACCAAAACCAACCGTAAAAAAAAAAAAAAAAAAAAGGTGAATAAAAAGGAAAGGGAAGAGAAGGAAACGTAACATAAGAGGAAAAGAAGAGAGACAGATAGGAGAACAGATCAAATAAATAAAATCACATGAAAAAAAAACCACACGAAGAGAGAAAACAGGAAACAAAAATAAAAATACATACATAAATACAAAAGGAAAAAAAAAAAAACTAATTCAACCAGACACTCGAGCAAGAAATTGAAGCAGAGGAAGAATTAACACACACACACACACACACACACACACACACACACACACACACACACACACACACACACACACACACACACACACACACACACCAAGAGAAGAAACAGACAGACACTTTCATCCACACACTCACCTCCCTCCTCCTTGCCTCCACCTGCCGCCTCGCCACCTCTCCACTCCTTACCTGCAAAGAAATGAGAGGATTCAAACATTAATTTCCGCACAGACTAAATCATGTAAATCATAAAAATCTGCATCATCTTTACGAAACGAGATTACATAATGTTAACGCTTTATAATAACGGATGGGGAAAATTACCAGTGAGAGAGAGAGAGAGAGAGAGAGAGAGAGAGAGAGAGAGAGAGAGAGAGAGAGAGAGAGAGAGAGAGAGAGAGAGAGAGAGAGAGAGAGAGAGAGAGAGAGAGAGAGAGAGAGAGAGAGAGAGAGAGAGAGAGCTTACCTGCGATTTTCGGGTAGTTAAAGTAATCAACATTATTCTCAGTAATGAAACTGCAAGGATAAGCCGATAAAAAAGAAAACAAGCATATATCTCTCTCTCTCTCTCTCTCTCTCTCAACACATTATTAATACCATAAAATACCTAAATGATAATCAAAGTCTGTTACAAAAAAAAAAAAAAAAAAAAAGGCACGAGATTTCGCAGTTAATGAGGAACTGATATTGAGAGAGAGAGAGAGAGAGAGAGAGAGAGAGAGAGAGAGAGAGAGAGAGAGAGAGAGAGAGAGAGAGAGAGAGAGAGAGAGAGAGAGAGAGAGAGACGCTATCATTCTCCTCATTCATTACCTACAAACCCACAGACCACCGCCACAAATAAGAGATAAAAGGGACTGGACTTGCACTGAACCAACACAGGGACATTAGGGCGTATCAAGCCAGCCGACCCTTATCAGTGGGTGAACCGCGGCGTGCTGGCTGGCTGGCTGGCTGGCTGGCTTGTTGGCTGGCAGGGTCACACCAAGGTCACTCCGGGAAAAAAATTAGCTGGGTTCGATCCCCTTCCATGCCTGACCAGGTGTGTGTGTGTGTGTGTGTGTGTGTGTGTGTGTGTGTGTGTGTGTGTGTGTGTGTGTGTGTGTGTGTGTGTGTGTGTGTGTGTGTGTGTGTACGAATTATTTTCTTTTACATTTTTATTTTTGTATGTTAAAAACTGAGGAGATATAAGACACAATATCGATAAGTAATAAAGAAAAAAATGACCATAAATTTATTTTTGTGAATGAGTGAGTAAATGATTTTCACACACTGTCAGGAAAATAAAACTATATCACAACAAAAAACTGCAAGGCTAATTATAATAAGAATCACATAAAATGAGGGAAAACTATTCCAATGCTACCATTTTGTAGTGAGTAAATGAGAAACTTGAAGCTAAATAACACTAGAAAAGATATCACAAACACACATGACTATTCACTTCAGAAAAAAAAATGAGTTTAGAAAAGAAATGAAATAACTTTTTAAAAACAATGTTCTCTTTTGAGTAAATGAGCAAGAAAGTGAGTGTTAATTAGCGTGAGGGAGGCAGGCCGCTGTGACGCACACGAGCACGGGAATGGTAATAAGAAAAGGTCACGGTGGCGGTGGCAGTGGCAGTGACAGTGAAGAGACACGAGGGAAAGAGAAATTAAAAAAAAAAAAAAAAAAAAAAAAACCGGTTGCACTTTTTCACTAATTCTCTTTTCATGTCGAGTAAATGAGCGAGAAAATAAAAGCTAGTTAGTGTCGCGAAGGCAAGCCGTTATGACACACTTAACAGTAATAACGGTAAAGTACACTGAGAGGAAAAAAGTAGTATGTACTGGAACGTTTTCTAACAATATTTTTTTTGCTGTGTGTGTGTGTGTGTGTGTGTGTGTGTGTGTGTGTGTGTGTGTGTGTGTGTGTGTGTGTGTGTGTGTGTTTGAGTGGGTAGGAGTAAATATTAGTGTGAAATAAACATATCACGGCACCGATGATAATGATACAAGGGTATCTTTTTTTTCTGATTGCACGTCATTTACAGGAGGTCTCTCTCTCTCTCTCTCTCTCTCTCTCTCTCTCTCTCTCTCTCTCTCTCTCTCTCTCTCTCTCTCTCTCTCTGAACGTGCTAGTGTTTTTAAATATGATACTAGTTTACATATTTTATCTCTTAATTAGATCTCAGTGAAATGAAAGTTTAAAATAAGGCTGAAATATTACTGTCCTTTGAGATGTTTTTTCTTCACTTTTATTATATCATAGTAAAATGACACGGTTATGGTTCACAATGATGGAATATACTCTGGTTTTTAGATGTTTTATTTGTTTTCCTTAAACTCTTCAACGCTGGGACACTTTTTTACCTTGAGATTTGTGTACGATTTGACCATTTCATTGACATTAGGATGGGTGTATTGATTTCAGAAGATTCATGGCCACAGTCTTTACTATTTCAATCCCTAATAAGTTTCTGAACCTGTACAAAATCATCAAATAGTAACCAGAATGAATATGGAAACGCGTTATGGTAGTGAAGGGGTTCATTCACGACGTTGCCTGTACGTTTCCCTAGTGTGGGTACGAGGACAATCCATGCAGGGTGAGTGAATTACTGTTACTGTTGTTGTTTGATGTCTCTTTAATTGTATCGCATTGCTTCAAGTTTTTTTATTTCTTTCGACATTACAAACATTCCTAAATTATTTCATGTATATCTGTAATTCTTCCTCTTATAATCCATTACCATCTTATCTCTTAGCATCCCTTCTTCTTTCTTTTTCTTTCTTTTGTAATCCTGTAACCACGCTCTGTCGCCTGGGTTTCTCTCTCTCTCTCTCTCTGCTTCCTTCTTTATTTTCTTTCCCTCTCCCAGACAAAATGTTTTCACCGCCCTTCACTTCGGTACGTACGACTTGTCACCTTGTTTTTTAACTCCTATTTCTCTTCAGCTTTAATGAATGTCCCTCCTCTTCCTTTAACTACAAGCTGTCACCTGTATTTTTCTTCCTCTCTCTTCTCTTGTACTTAACAAAAATTCCTCTGCCAACTTTCTCTTTTTCTTTCAGCTAGAACTTGTCACTTCCCTTTGTTTCTTTCAACTCATTTCTACTTTCAGTTTAATGTTTTAAACTGTTTAACATCGTATACTGCATTAGCTGTTTCTCCTTTCTCCTTCTGCACCTCACATAAAAAAAAAAATACGTATGTCAACTCTACTCGTTACTTTTCTTTTTCCTTTTTTTTTTCGACTCAACTGTATACTTCCATTTTTATTGTTTAACTGTTTGATATACTCTTATACTTTGTCTGATTAAACTCTTTTTATCATTCTGCTACAGTTTATCATTTTAATTTTCTTTCCAACTACCTAATTCCTATTTGCAATCTGAGTGTTTGACAAGCTCCTGTCCTTTGCCTACAGCTATACTTATCATAATGAGTTTCTCCTTTCTCTTCGTTTTTCTTTTCTTTTTTCTATTTTACATTTTTTGTCTTTTTTTTCGAAGCTCTTAGCGACTCTATTGTGGAAGTAAATAAGATAATTAAGTAAGTACATGCACTACATTTACTACACAATACCTTTCATAATGCACGGTACCAGAACACAATACTTTTACACACACGCACACACACACACACACACACACACACACACACACACACACACACACACACACACACACACACACACACACACACACACGAACAGAAAGTATAGTTATCTAACACTAATGATATCTAAAAGCAGAGTTCGTTCCTGAAAAATGCTTCATCTTCCCCTCCCCTTCAAAAAAAAAAAAAAAAAAAAAAAAACTAATGGAAAAGATATAAAATTTGTAGAAGGGCTTAAGTTTGAAAGAGGAAAGCAATTTGTAATGTATTGGTGACTGATTGACAGGCTGATTGGATGAATGACTGACTAAATTGCCTGAGTGACTCATTGATAAACGTACTGACTAAATGCCGGGATGAATTCTATGTTGACTGACTGACTGACTGAACGACTGAACGAAAGACTGACTGACCATTTGAAAGTACGACTGATTAATGATAGACTGGTTGACTGAAAGGTGAGGTGAACTAACTGACAGAGAGAGAGAGAGAGTGACGAACGGATTGACTCACTGATTGACGGACTGACTACACACCTGACAAACTGGACAGAAATGCATCCTGAACTGCCTGTCTGGATGACTGACTTACTGACCACCCCACTCACTCACTCACTAATTAACTATCTCATTGACCGACTCGCTATCCAACTTACTCACTCATTCCCTCGCCCATTCACTTAAATGTCTAACAAATGGCTGTCTGATGGATGCAATGAGTAACTGACAAAGTAAAAACAATAAAAATCAAACTATTAAACCACTGATCTTCTGACTAGCTGGATATAACACCCATTAGCCCACTGACTTACTGACTACCTGATTAAATGATGCACACGACTGACTGACACACAAACTAAAAGTGAATACCATTAAGCTGCTAACCTACTAACAAATCAACAGACTGCCAAAGCAAATATCATACCCATTAACCCAGTAACCCACCTGCCTCCCTACCTACACACCTACCTACCTACCTACACACACCTGCAGCCAGAACTAAGCCCTCAGCAGCACCATGATTAGTAAAGTAGCAATCTGCATCGAGTTAAAGGTTCCTGTTTTTTTTGTTTTTTCCATGGATGTAAGTGCTTGTTTATTCATTAATCTATCTATATGTGTTTTTCATGCTCGGCCCAATTTATGCCTCACTCTATTTATATGGGTGGAATGCAGATTACAACAACTCACACATAGATAGACAGATAGAGTGGAAAAGTGGAATGGATGAGTGGATGAATGGAGTGTTGTTTTACTTATATGAGTGGAAAACAGGTTAGATAGATAGAGGGATACAAAGATAGATAAATAAATAGGATTAAAAATTGGAAAGTCGTCTATCTATATGGGATGAAATAGAAGTTAAAATAGAAGTTAGATCAATACATAAGTAGATAGATGAAAAGATAGATGGATAGATAGATAGATAGATAGATAGAAAATTAAGTAGATAGGTAGATAAGAGATGGAAAAGATGGAAGGAATAGACACATAAAAGGACATCAGGAAATACTAGAAAAAAAAAAAACACACAGATGATAAAAGAAATAGAAAAAAAGAAAAGAAAAAACGACAATAGATAACAACTAAAGGTAGATAGACAGAAAGGCGAAAAAAAACACACACACAAACACAAACACAACATACAAAACACACACACAAAAAAATGCACGAGTGGATATCCGGTTACACATACACACAAACACACATAGACATGAAAAAGAGTAATACAAAGAGAGAGAGAAAGATGCATAATTGTAGAGAGATTGACAGGCAGAGAGACTGGCATTTATATCGCTGTTAAAAAAAAAAGGTAATTGCACCGAAACATTAAAAAAAAAAAAAAAAAGAAGACACGAGTGATATTTACATGCAGAGCTCCAGGAAAGAGACACAAATATGAATGGACAGACGGAAATAATAGAGCAGAGACGGGAGGGTGAATGAACAGGGCAACATATAGAAGGGTGGACATTTACGAATACAGAACTACAAATTGCAACACAAAATAAATAAGCAATTAAAAACACACAGGGAATAAAAGGATGAATAAATGGATGGGAAAACAGAGACACCAAAAAATAAATAAATAAACAAGGAAAGATTTACGAATATAAATAAAAAAAAGAACTAGTAAAATAGATAAACAGAGAAACAAAGGAGATAATTTAGGTAGAGGAATAAATAGAAAGAAATATATACACGTGAAGATAAATAAACTGACAGAGAAACAAATTAGGTAAATAAATATGAACAGACAAATTAGAGGAGAGAGAGAGAGAGAGAGAGAGAGAGAGAGAGAGAGAGAGAGAGAGAGAGAGAGAGAGAGAGAGAGAGAGAGAGAGAGAGAGAGAGAGAGAGAGAGAGAGAGAGAGAGAGAGAGAGAGAGAGAGAGAGAGAGAGAGAGAGACTGATAAAACTGATAACCAGATACACAAATAGACATAACACACCAGGAAAAAAATAAATACAAAACGAGAGAGAGAGAGAGAGAGAGAGAGAGAGAGAGAGAGAGAGAGAGAGAGAGAGAGAGAGAGAGAGAGAGAGAGAGAGAGAGAGAGAGAGAGAGAGAGAGAGAGAGAGAGAGAGAGAGAGAGAATTAGATACAGACACCCAAACTGAAAACACAGATAACACACAGATGAACAAACACAAACACACACACACAACACACACACACACACACACACACACACAGGTACAAATGTATGGAGAACATATGGCTGTCACAACACTGGCAGAAAAATCCGTCAACACCTGTAATATTTTTGTAAGGTAATGCATACATGATGAGAGACGCCCCGTGTTCGTGTGTTCGGATTACATTTATGTCAATATTACATTTTTTTCCCACATACATTTATACCCCACTTAATTATTGGTTCTATTATTCGCATACACACACACACACACACACACACACACACACACACACACACTCTCTCTCTCTCTCATGTTGGTGGTGCGTGTGTCTGTTTATGGAGCAATGTAATATAGAGTCATTGCTACAGGGTTGTCTATTGTTGTGGTTATCATTTGGTTTAATGTTCGTTCAATCATTAACCTGTACCGTTTTACTCTCTTTCTCTCTCTCTCTCTCTCTCTCTCTCTCTCTCTCTCTCTCTCTCTCTTAAAATGCAGCAAAGGAAGGGGAAGAGGAAAGAAGGGAGAGAGGGAGGGAAGAGAGGAAAGAGAGGAAAGAAACAGAGGTAAAGTTGTTAGTATAGGATATTTGAGAGAGAGAGAGAGAGAGAGAGAGAGAGAGAGAGAGAGAGAGAGAGAGAGAGAGAGAGAGAGAGAGAGAGAGAGAGAGAGAGAGAGAGAGAGAGAGAGAGAGAGAGAGAGAGAGAGAGAATAAAACTATAACGATAAAAAAAAAAAAAAAAAAATCGTCGAAATCTTGCATTCCCTCCATTTTCATACACGAACCTTCCACCACCACCACCACCACCACCACCACCACCACCACGAAGGAAATCAGACCCAAACAAAACCACCTTCAATCCACTTCACCATTTCTTTCTCTCCCTCTTCCTTCCACTCAAATCTTCCACATTTCTTTTTCCTCCACCCTCCTCCACCCCCTTCCCCTCCACCTTCGCTTTAAAACTCATTCTCTCCCCCAAATCCACCTCCTCCACATCGCTTTAAAGAAACACTCCAGACACTTCCACTCTTCCTCGTCCATCCACTCTGAAGTTTGCCACTATCTCTTCCTCTTCCTCCTCCTCCTCCTCCTCCTCCTCCTTCTTCTTCTTCTTCTTCCTCTTCGTGCCATCTCCTCTTCAGCTTCGTCCGTTCTCTCTCTCTCTCTCTCTCTCTCTCTCTCTCTCTCTCCTTGATTTGTTGCTGTCTCTTCACTTTCTTTCCTCACCTCCTCTTCCTCCTCCTGCTCCTCCTCCACATTCTTCTTCTTTTCCTCCTCCTCCTCCTCCTCCTCCTCCTCCTCCTCCTCCTCCTCCTCCTCCTCCTCCTCCTCCTCTTCTTCTTCTTCTTCCTTTTGTTCCTGTTCGAGTTCTCTTCTTCTCGAGTTCTCTTCTCCTTCTTTTAATATTTCTCTGCCTAATTTTGGGTGTTTTTGTTCTTGTTTTCTTCTTGTCTTTCCTCTTTTCTTCTTCATTTCATTAATTCTTCTTCTTCTTCTTCTTCTTCTTCTTCTCCTTCTCCTACTCCTACTCCTACTCCTCCTCCTCCTCCTCCTCCTCCTCCTCCTCCTCCTCCTCCTCCTCCTCCTCCTCCTCGTGTCTCTTTCTCCTTTATCTCTCCTTTTGTCCTTAAATTACATTCTTTTATGCCCTTCTTACCTTCCTTACTTGCTTTCTTCCTTTCTTCATTTCCTTCTTTCTCTGTTTCCTCCTCCTCCTCCTCCTCCTCCTCCTCCTCCTCCCTCTCTTTCCTTCTTAATCTACTTACATTTCTTCGCTTAATTCCTCTTCCTCCTCTTACATCTTTCTAATTTGCTTCCCTCCTTCCTTTCTTCGCCTCCTCATTTCTCTTCTTTTTTTGTTTTCTTTATCTACTCTCTCTCTCTCTCTCTCTCTCTCTCTCTCTCTTCCTTCTCCTTCTCCTCCTATTCCTTCTCTTTCTCCATTCTTCATCTCTCCTTTTCTCCATTATTTTTCCTTTCTATTACATCTTTCCTATCTCCTTCATCTCCTCTTTCCTTCTCATTCCCTCTATCCCCACTCTTTTTTTCCTCCTCCTCCTCCTCCTCCTCCTCCTCCTCCTCCTCCTCCGACAGACCATTAGACGTGAGCCTCGGAGTCGATAATCTGGAAGCAAAAGTTTCTCTTTCGAAGCGATAGCAAAGGTGACCCCTCCCCAGGTGCCAGGTGTGTGTGTGTGTGTGTGTGTGTGTGTGTGTGTGTGTGTGTGTGTGTGTGTGTGTGTGTGTGTGTGTGTGTGTGTGTGTGTGTGTGTGTGTGTGTGTGTGTGATGGAGTGTTGTAAGAGTTGTTGTTGTTGTTGTTGGTGGTGGTGGTGGTGGTGGCAGCAGTAGTAGTAGTAGTAGTAGTAGTAGTAGTAGTAGTAGTAGTAGTAGTAGTAGTAGTAGTAGTAGTAGTAGTAGTAGCAGTAGTAGTAGTAGTAGTAGTAGCAGTAGTAGTATCAACAACAGCACTTCACCACCACCACACCACCACCATATTCACAACCACTTACCATCTACTTCACCACCACCATCACCACCACCACCACCACCACCACCACCACCACCACCACCACCACCACCAACCCATCAAACCACCACCACCACCACCACCACCACTGAAGTCTAAGACCTAAGTAAGTGGTCACGTCTTGCAATAGAGTCAGTAGTAGTGGTGGTGGTGGTGGTGGTGCAGTGACCTGACTTGCCGCTCAAGGATGACCTGCCCCGCGCCGCCACGCCCTCCTGTCACGCCATCTCATGACCTGGAGCGGCAAAGGGTCAGCAGAGGCAGGATTGATTTACCTGTGACCTCAATATGACTTGATGCCTTCACTTACAAAATTTTCCACTAAATCATATATATATTTACTTGTTTATCTATTGACCTTTCGTTTTGCTCTTTAATCTTCTTATTTATCTAAGTTTTTTTTTTCTCATTTATAATCTATTATTTTTTTCCTACATAGAAATTTGTAACTTCACTGATCTAATTTTGTTTTTTTTTATTTTTTTATCTATTAATAATTTTTCTATTCAATAAATCTTCAGGCTTTTCAATTTTCTACGGTATTTTCATTATTTCTTGCTGTTCATATTTTCTTTATACTCTCATTTATTCAATTTTTCTACTTACTCTTGTTTTCTTTTTTTTTTTTTTTTATTATCTCATACACTCAGCCTTTCATTTTTATTTCTTTTAATATTCAACTCGTATCTTCAAGCTTTATTTTTCTTTCCCATATTTTATCATTTTGTCTTTTTTTTTTTTCCATCCCAACACTAGCATCTTCTTTTGTGTCTCCTTTTTTTTTATTCGTTCATAAATACGTTACTTGCATTCCTTTCTTCAGTACACGTATCTAATTTCCTTCTTTACTTCGATCAGTTTTCACATCAATCACTTCATTCATATTACCACCAAACATTTTCCCATCTCTTTTCGTCCATTTTCTTTCCATTTCCCGTTTTCATTTACCGATGTATTTATTTCCCTTTGATAGAGTTTCTCGTTTATTTCACTCTCCATTTTCTCCATCTTTCCATCAACTTGCCATTTCACAACCTCTATTTTCTTTCCTCTTATTCGTTTCCTGCTTTGGTTGTTAATACTCTCTCTCTCTCTCTCTCTCTCTCTCTCTCTCTCTCTCTCTCTCACACACACACACACATTCCTTTCTCATTTTTCTCTCTCTTCGTTTATGTATTTGTATGTATTCTTCCTCTGTCTCTAACGTTCATCTCATCTTTCTTTGTGTATATTTATATCTTTGTCCTTCCTCCCATTCCTTTAGTCATAACTGAGCTATCCTTCTTCTATCTACTTCTATTTTTTCTTTCCTTATTCCTATCTCATTTTTTTCGCATTTTTCTAATAAATTTTGATATATATTTTCCTTACGTGTTTCTATAATATTTCCCAGTTTTCTCAAAATTCTCCAGTTATATCTTATTCATCCTATGTTTATCTAGAATGTCTGTCTCCCTTTCTTTTAGTCTTTTATTCCTATCCTATATTTGCTTTGCCCAGAACCAGCAATCCGCAACTCCTCCTCCTCCTCCTCCTCCTCCTCTTCCTCCTCCTGCAGCATGGTGTGGCCGGCGTCCCCGTTGCCATGGAGATAGTGACTGGTGCTATCCTGGCCCTCCCTGTCTCCCTCTCTCCCTCTCCCCTCTCGCCTCGTCCTTCTCCTCGTCCTTTCCTCCTTGGTCCACGCCTATAGGCCTAAAAGATGCTCCCAGCGGACACTAAGAAACCCTCCTGCTATCAGTTATGGGCAGTAGTTAGTGCTGCTGCTGATACTGCCTCTGCTGGTGGTGGTGGTGGTGGTGGTGGTGGTGGTGGTGGTGGTGGTGGTGGTGGTGGTATTTTTTGGTGTTATTTTTACTAGTGTTGCTGTCATTATTGGTGTTGTTAATGGTGGTAGTGGTGGTGGTGGTGGTGATATTGTTGCCTCAGCTACTACTAATACTGAATTACTACTACAATTACGTCTCGTAATAACACTGACACTGCACTGAAATTGTTGCAAGTGATACATAAACACACACACACACACACACACACACACACACACACACACACACACACACAGACCACACGAATAAAAAGAAGAAAAGAAACGAAAATTAAATAAAAATTGGAATGATATTAGGGAAGTTCTTGTCCCTCTACTTATTGTTGTTGTTGTTGTTGTTGTTGTTGTTGTTGTTGTTGTTGTTGTTGTTGTTATTGTTGTGGTTGTTATTGAATGAAGAACGAAACTAAAAAAAATGTTCGTTGTAATGTTGAACAAAAAAATAAAGAAAGATCAATAAAGAAACGTATATATATCAAAGAAACCTGAATAATAATAGCAATAATAAAAAAATAGAAATTCAAATAAAGCACACGAGAAATTAAGAAAAAACAATGTAAGAACAAGAAAACAAATTATAAACAAACAAACTCATAACTCAGTTCTTCATAAGTACAAACAACCGTGTGTGTGTGTGTGTGTGTGTGTGTGTGTGTGTGTGTGTGTGTGTGTGTGTGTGTGTGTGTGTGTGTGTGTGTGTGTGTGTGTGTGTGTGTGTGAACATAAAAAAAAAGATAAATCAGTAAACAAACATTAAATTTGTAGTTATTGCTCAGACAACAACAACAAAAACAAGAAAAACGACAACAACAACAAATTTTCTTAGGGATTTTCAAGACACCACACCACACCTCTTCAAAGTGACCATGGGAGGAGGAGGAGGAGGAGGAGGAGGAGGAGGAGGAGGAGGAGGAGAGAAAGAAGGGGGAGAGGAGGAGAGGTAAAAGAGGGAAATAAACTCAGGGGGAAAGAAGTGTCACGTAAATTTCACTCTCTACATATTTTTTCCTCTTTTTTACTAAGACGACCAGCAAGGAGTCACGATACCGGGAGGAGGGGGGGGAGGAGGAGGAGGAGGAGGAGGAGGAGGAGGAGGAGGAGGAGGAGGGACAGAGGAAGGGAGGGAAGAGTAATGTAAGGCAGATAATGGGAAAGGAATGAATGAGTGAATGAATGAAAGAAGAAAGAAAGAAAAGGAGGAAGATAAGACTGACAGAGAAGGAAAAGGAAGAAAAGGAGGAAGGAAAGAAGAATAGAGGGAAGGAAGAATAGGAAGGCTAGAAGCGAAAAAGAGAGGTGAAGAAGTAGGAGGAGGAAGAGAAGATGAAGAACGGAGGTAAGCACATAAAAGGAGAAGGAGGAGGAGGAGGAGGAGGAGGAGGAGGAGGAGGAGGAGGAGGAGGAGGAGGAGGAGGAGGAGGAAACGAAACATCCAAAGGAAGAAAAATAAAGAACGGTAGAGACAAGAAAATGAAGAACGACGGAGAGAAAGGAATGAATGAATGAATGAAGGAAGGAAGGAAGGAAGGAAGGAAGGAAGGAAAAAGGAAAATGCGATGGAAGCAAAATTATGGAGGAATGGAGGAGAAATTATGAGTACAGGGAGGAAAAACGGAAGAAGAAAAGAAGAAAGAATGATAGGAAGGAAGGAAGGAAGGGAGGAAAACAAAAAAAGAAAAAAACAATAAAGAAAAAAGAAAGAAAAAAGGAAGGAAGGAAAGAAGGAAGGAAGGAAGGAAGGAAGGAAGGGAAGGAAGGAAGGAAAGACTGTGAAAAAGAAAGACATGAACACACACACACACGAGAGAGAGAGAGAGAGAGAGAGAGAGAGAGAGAGAGAGAGAGAGAGAGAGAGAGAGAGAGAGAGAGAGAGAGAGAGAGAGAGAGAGAGAGAGAGCTATACACGAGAAGAGGGGAGAAACACACCT
>NC_059298.1:14664105-14669105 GCF_017591435.1 Portunus trituberculatus
CTCCTCCTCCTCCTCCTCCTCCTCCTCCACCTCCTCCTCCACCTCCTCCCTTAAACTCAATCAGGTAATGGGGTGTGTCAGCCCCTCCCCTCATCTCTCCCCCTTCCTCTCACCGTCTCTTTCTCCCATGGCGCTGATGAGAGAGAGAGAGAGAGAGAGAGAGAGAGAGAGAGAGAGAGAGAGAGAGAGAGAGAGAGAGAGAGAGAGAGAGAGAGAGAGAGAGAGAGAGAGAGAGAGAGAGAGAGAGAGAGAGAGAGAGATGAAAAATAGCATAGCCGGAAGATAAAATAAAAATAGACTGTGATAAGAATTCTGATGAAAAAAGATATAAAAAGAGAAAATTGAAACAGAAATAGAGAAAGAGAGAGAGACAGAAACACGTCACGCAGAACGGGAAATGAATTTAACATGAACCAACAGAACATTTCTATTTGCATTGGCGTAAGATCAACCCGACACGCACGCACCCACCCACCCACACCCACACACATACCCACACCCACACACATACACACACATACACACACTCACACGTCCATTTTGCAGACGAACAAATGCTCTTTTTCATCTTGCGCTTCTTTTTTTTTTTACTTAACTTTCATAACTCCATTTCTCTTTCCACTTTCTTTGAGCTAACTAAACACTCCATTTAATTTACGGGCAAACAATATCCTTGGACTTCCATTTCATTAACTTTCTTTCAATAATTCTCTTTCTCCCTTCCAGTATCGCCTTTCTTATTCCTTCCTACATCATCCTTTCTCTTTCTTTGCGTCCCTCTTCCCTCCTGCCTGTGTCTTTGCTCACGAAACACACTCGTCCACCGATCTCGACTGAAAACTGTTTTATCTCAAGTTAATTTGATTACTGGCAATTAATTATGTCCTCATTAAGTGGTTTCTGGCGGCACGGGTGGTGGGGCTGGTGGTGGTGTGGTTGTTATCACTAATGTTGTTGCTGTTGTTGTTGTTTTGGTTGGCATTTTTGTTGCTGCTTACAATAATACATTATTACAACAACTACTACTACTACTACTACCAATATTACTACTGCTGGTGTTGCTGCTGCTATCACCACTACTACTACTACTACTACTACTACTACTACTACTAATACTTATACAACAACAACAACAACAACAACTACTACTACTACTACCATCATCATCACCCGCACCACTACCTCGACCACCACCAGCTAAAACATAACACGAGAAAATAAACCTAAATCTCTGCACAATTTTTATACATGTAATTCGTGAAGCAATTGTTTTATTACGTGAATGATGGTGACGGGTGGTGACAGATGGTGCTGAGGGGAGTGTTGCAGGGAAGAGAGAGAAGATAATAAAGGTGCTATATGATGATGATGACTATGATGATAACAATGATTTAGATAATGATAAGTTTTAATCAATTTCTTTAGACAATAACACCTCAAGATTTTTTCCTACCTTTTTTTCTTTTACTCTTCTCAATATTCTTGCATAAAAACTGAAGAAAAACAATGACAAATGATGATTCGAAGTGAGGCGATAGAGTGGGAAGGGGAGAGGAGTGTGGTGAAGAGAGAGGAGGGTACTAGTGATGAGGGGAGGGGGGAAGGGAGGGTTATCTGAAGTAATGGAGAGTGTATTAAGAGTGGTATCAGCTGTAATGGGGAGAGATCGCCAGTGATGGGTGAGGGATGGGATGAAAGTGAGTAGGGGAGAGATGGGGAGGAGTGGGGATGACAAGAGGGAGATGGAATGGTGATAAATATAATTACAATTTTCAGGATATAAAAAAAAAGAGAAAAAAGAGAGAGAAAAGGAGAATATGCTGAATATGATGACATTTGTTCCATTTCGTCCCCACTTCACTTAGTGGAGCGGTTCTGGGGAAACTCTCTCTCTCTCTCTCTCTCTCTCTCTCTCTCTCTCTCTGCAGTGATAGGATAAGCAGGAGCAACAGTAGTAATAGTAGTAAAGCAGAGGTAGAAGTAGAAGTAGGAGTAGGAGTAGGAGTAAGAGTAGCAGAAGCAGAAGCAGAAGCAGAAGCAGAAGCAGGAGCAGGAGCAGGAGCAGTATTAGCAGCAGCAGCAGCAGCAGTTACAGACGCATCATTATTACGTTACCGTTATCATTATTATTATCATCATTACATCGGTAGGAAGGGAGAAAAATGATGAACGGGGAGAAACACGAAAAGAACATGTCAGCAATTAAGGGAGAGACGAAGGGAGGTTGAGGAAAGAACGAGAGAGAGAGAGAGAGAGAGAGAGAGAGAGAGAGAGAGAGAGAGAGAGAGAGAGAGAGAGAGAGAGAGAGAGAGAGAGAGAGAGAGAGAGAGAGAGGAAGGAGAAGGAAAAAATAACAGAGGAAGAGGAAAGGGACAAGAGGAAAAGAGGAGAGCGTGACTGCCAGGGGAAAGAGAGACAGGCAGACAGACAGAAAGACAGAAAACAGACAGATTGAACTACAAGTCAATTTCTAGTAGTAGTAGTAGTAGTAGTAGTAGTAGTAGTAGTAGTAGTAGTAGTAGTAGTAGTAGTAGTAGTAGTAGTAGTAAGAGAGACACGTGATAAACAGACGGACACCAGAAAACCATCACCATCACCACCACCACCATCACCACCACCAAGCAATAAAAGATGAATGATGGTAGTGATCACAACAATTCTCCTTTCATTACTACCACCACAAACATTCATTATCACCACCATCACCGCTACCACCAGAGAGAGAGAGAGAGAGAGAGAGAGAGAGAGAGAGAGAGAGAGGGAAGAAGGGGAGATAAAACTGTAAGAGAGGAGATGGAGAGAAAACTGAGGAGAAAATACTGATGGGAGACAATTCACAAAGTCTTCACGTTAAAGCTGAGGTCAGGAGGAGCCCCCAGCACCATCACCACCATCCCCACCACAACCACCACCACCACCACCACCGTCATCACCATTATCATCACCACCAGCAAGGTCATCACTATCTCCACCACTACCACCACCAACAACATTAACTACTTGAGTCCTCCCAGGCAGTTTTTTTCTCACCACCACGGCTGCTAACTCTGCACAGGGCCCTTATCTGCTATTTCAGAGTGGGTGAAATCAAAAGCTTTTCGTTTTATGAACTCCTCTCCTCTCACTGACTGTCTTTAGCCTCTTTCTCACCACCGCCATGTTGCATCTCCTGATATTTTCTACTAAGCTGTTTTCATGCCAACTGTTCTTCTCATCTCACTACCTGTGTACTTCGCCATCTCCCTCGGCCTCACTGTACAAGACTTTCTTCTTCCTTTCACCTACGTATATCTTCTGTCCACCACGCCAAGATGTTGCGGCGCCTTACCCACAATCCATCCATCCATCTATCCATCTCTCCAATGCCACAGTTAACCAGTACTCTCAATCGTTTATCCATTTCTCCGGTAAATTCTAGAGCTTCCAACACACTTCTGCATTTCCAGCTTCCTGTAACTGGAACTCTTTCAAGAAGGAAGTTTCAAGACACTTATCGGTAAATTTTCGATAATTTTTCTTCACATTTTTGGGGTAACCAATATATTATTGGGCGGTTTTTTTTTTTTCATATCCTAAGACAGTGTATTTCCTACATTAAAAGACAAAAACACCACCACCACCACCACCACCACTACTACTACCACCACCACCACCACCACCACCACAACAACAACAACAACAAAACAACAACAACAACAACACCAACAACAGAGAGAGAGAGAGAGAGAGAGAGAGAGAGAGAGAGAGAGAGAGAGAGAGAGAGAGAGAGAGAGAGAGAGAGAGAGAGAGAGAGAGAGAGAGAGAGAATCATTAAGCGAGGTTACCCATTTCACAAAAAAAAAAAGAAAGAAGACTGAATGAAGGACGGGGAGGATGAAGAAAGAGGAAAGAGGAAGGAGGGAAAAAAGAGAAAGGAGGGGAGGGAGGAAAAGGAGGGAAGGGAGGAAAATATCAGATCCATCAGGCAAAATCCTCCGCCTGACAAATGGGCCAGAGAGAGAGAGAGAGAGAGAGAGAGAGAGAGAGAGAGAGAGAGAGAGAGAGAGAGAGAGAGAGAGAGAGAGAGAGAGAGAGAGAGAGAGAGAGAGAGAGAGAGAGAGAGAGAGAGAGAGAGAGAGAGAGAGAGAGAGAGATGAAGGGAACGATGGATGAGGAAGAAAAGAAGCAAGGAAAGTTTTGAAACGAAAGAAAAGATAAAACGAAGAAAGAAGCGGAGCGAGCAAGAGAGAGAGAGAGAGAGAGAGAGAGAGAGAGAGAGAGAGAGAGAGAGAGAGAGAGAGAGAGAGAGAGAGAGAGAGATAACCCTACGTTTGGAGTAATGAGTTGACCAGTGCATAATTCTCTCCTTCATTGTGAGGGTGATAGGAAAGAGAGAGAGAGAGAGAGAGAGAGAGAGAGAGAGAGAGAGAGAGAGAGAGAGAGAGAGAGAGAGAGAGAGAGAGAGAGAGAGAGAGAGAGAGAGAGAGGACACAGAAAAGTCAAAAGATATGGATGGAAAGAGACGAAAAGGGTAGGAAAATAAGAAAATAGAAAAATAATAATGAGAAAAGAACGAATGGGATGATAGGAAAGAGAGAAAGGAATAACGGATAAATGGAAGAGGTAGGAAAGAAGAGACGAAGAGACGGGAATGGAAAAGAAGAGAAAAATCAGGAGGAAGAGTAAAAATGCGAGAAGGAACGATGGATAGGAAAGAAGAAAAGATGGAAGAAAAAAAGAATGTAAAAAAAAAAAAAAAAAAACAGCGAAAGAGAAAAGGAACAAAGGAAAAAAATAAAGGAAATAAAGGCAAAAAGGGAAAAAGAAACGTAAATGACCAGACGATTGGAAACAAATGGAAAACAATGAAATGAATGAAGAAACGAAGGAAAAAATAAGAGACACAAAGAAAAAGGGAAAAAATAAATTGCACCATTAGAAAGGAATTAGGAGGAGAAAAGGAACGAAATAGGAGAAAAGGAGCAAAAGAGAAAAATGGGAGAAAGAGAGACAAGAAGAGG
>NC_059298.1:14676605-14684105 GCF_017591435.1 Portunus trituberculatus
ATTACACACACACACACACACACACACACACACACACACACACACACACACACACGTTCCCTTTCTCACTGTACCCTCTTTCCTTCCTTCTTTTTTTTTCTCCCTCCTACTTTATTTGATCCTGTAAAACCACCAAACGCTATTTGTTTTACTTTCCTCCGATAATCTGATGTATTTTACGCCTCCCAGAACCGCTATTGCAAGACTTGGTGGTGTGCAATCGTCATATTTTCCCCACACTCCCTCTCCCTCTCTAACCCTCACCCTTACCCTCTCTCAGCAAACCAACACACCAACACAAGCACACACACACACACACACACACCCTCTTCCCCTCCCAGGCCGGCTCTTAAAATAAAGTAGCCTCCCCTGAAATGGTCGTAAATGCGTTTTCTATATCTCGTGAATTTAATACGAGCAAACGTGAATTCGGGAAAACTGGGCATGCGGACTAGTACCTCGTTTTCTTTTATTTACCGAAATGGAGACAGGGCGAAATGTTGTTGTAATATAAAGGTTTTAAGTGGGGAGACTCAAAAGGAGAGAGGAGAGAGAGTAAGAGAGAGAGAAAGAGAGAGAGAGAGAGGGTAAGTGGGAGGGTAAACGTGGCTGTGAAAACGCCGCTTCGGATGCGGATAAAAGCGGTATTCCGGAGCGCAAAAAGCCAATTTACTTCATGAGGTGACAAGATACTTTGGTCCCGAGCCACGCCAAGCTCAGCAAGACACAGAAAACGGGGAAAAAGGGGCAAGAAAAGAGGAAGGTAAACTACTGAAAAAAAGAAGGATAAAATGATCAAAGAAAATATGTGTTTAATAGAAATACAGGAAGAAAAGGGAAGAAAAATAAACAGGAGAAAGAAAAACTAGTGGAGATTCCTATTCGTTCTACAGGACAAAATTAAAAAGTAAATGAGAACAAAGCAGATAAATATGATCTAATGCGAGAGAGAGAGAGAGAGAGAGAGAGAGAGAGAGAGAGAGAGAGAGAGAGAGAGAGAGAGAGAGAGAGAGAGAGAGAGAGAGAGAGAGAGAGAGTGAAGCATTAAGAAACATTCATTTTCACGTACGAAGCAAAGTATTAATAAGAAAAGAAAAAAACACACATTATGGTCATTCAAGCGAATAACGAAATCTCTAAACTCAGTTAAGTACGACAACTAGCCAAACCTTTTCTTTTAAATACTACTACCACCACCACCACCACCACCACCACCACCACTACTACTACTACTACTACTACTACTACTACTACTACTGCTATTAATACTAATACTAATACTAATACTAATACTAATACTAATAATAACAGGAATATATGAGGTTATCTACTATAGAAACCATAACAAAGAAATAAACACCAACTACTCGTATTGCATTATTGTTTGAAAAATGTAAAAAGCTCTGTCTCTCTCTCTCTCTCTCTCTCTCTCTCTCTCTCTCTCTCTCTCTCTCTCTCTCTCTCTCTCTCTACTCTCTCTCAACACACACATTATCCACATTATAGAACATTAATTAAGCAAACGACAGGAGCTGACTTCACTCCACGCTATGAAATTAACGTTGAGAGAGAGAGAGAGAGAGAGAGAGAGAGAGAGAGAGAGAGAGAGAGAGAGAGAGAGAGAGACTAATGAAAATAACAATAACACTTCACTTTCTATTACCAAAGAACCAAACAACAACAACAACAACAACAATTAGAAAATAAAACATAAAACAAATCACTCCATTTTTTAAACAGAAAAGAAAAAAGAAAAAAAAGAAAAGATAAAATGGCGACGTTACCAAATTCCAACTCTCTCTCTCTCTCTCTCTCTCTCTCTCTCTCTCTCTCTCTCTCTCTCTCTCTAATTACCATCTCTCTTGCCTGCGGTTACCAAATTGAGCGGAAAAATGTGTCTATAGTGTGTGTGTGTGTGTGTGTGTGTGTGTGTGTGTGTGTGTGTGTGTGTGTGTGTGTGTGTGAGAGAGAGAGAGAGAGAGAGAGAGAGAGAGAGAGAGAGAGAGAGAGAGAGAGAGAGAGAGAGAGAGAGAGAGAGAGAGAGAGAGAGAGAGAGAGAAGGAAGCAGGCCGACAGGACAGGAAGGAAGGAAGGAAGGAAAGTAGTAAGAAAAGTGAAGGAAGGAAGGAAGGAAGGAAGGAAGGAAGGAAGGAAGGAAGGAAGGAAGGAAGGAAAGCAGGAATGACAATAAAAATAAATGAAAAAAAAAGACAAAACAACGACAAATTAAAAAAAAACGAAAAGACAATCGTAAATAAATCATCCAAACACTGAAATATAAAAAAAAACACACAAAAAAATCAATCTAAACAAAAACACACACACGCAAAAAAATAGAACATAAACCCAACACACACACACACACACACACACACACACACACACTTCCACCCAATCACCACCACCATTAAGCCATTACTTCACACGCCAGTCTCGGCCAAAAAATAAAAAAATGACTCATAAAAACCAGCCACAAATAATTAATACATCACACAGTCCACTACACGAGAGAGAGAGAGAGAGAGAGAGAGAGAGAGAGAGAGAGAGAGAGAGAGAGAGAGAGAGAGAGAGAGAGAGAGAGAGAGAGAGAGAGAGAGAGAGAGAGAAAGGTGTGATGGGAATTCTTTGCAATCAATTTAAACGAAAGAAGAAGGAGGGAGGGAGGGAGGAGGAAGGAGGGAAGGAAGGAGAGAGGGAGGGAGCGAGGGAGGGAGAAAGGAAGGCGGGGAATGAGAGAGGAAGGAAGGAATGGAGAAAGGGGGAGGAGGGAAAACGGAAAAAAAGGAAGGAAGGAAAAAAGTAAAAGCAACGAAGGAAAGAAATGGAAAAAGAAAGATGCAAGCTGAGAGAGAGAGAGAGAGAGAGAGAGAGAGAGAGAGAGAGAGAGAGAGAGAGAGAGAGAGAGAGAGAGAGAGAGAGAGAGTACGCACACATACACCCAATTAAGGCAGACTGAACAAGAAGAAACCACTACTTTCTTCCGTACTCCTATACCCACTGTAACCCACTGAAACCACCCCCCCTGAGCCATCCCCACCTGAACCACACCCCTCCACCCCACAAGTAGCATTCTTCACTCCCATTGGTCCCGCTTAAATAGACAAGGCAGCATCGCGATCCCTTTTCATTGGCTGGCGGGGAGGCGGGCGACGGCTTGACAACATATCATCTTTAATTCTGATTGGCTGCTTCAAATCGAGGTTTACATACTGGCCTCCGATGATTGGCTGGCCGGGTTTTCCGACGCTGGTGCCGCTAAGAGCCCTCATCGCCCGCCAGCCAGGTATTACCGCTAATTAGGTTCCAGCCAGGTAGGTCGGTCGGTGGGCAGGTACGCGGGTGCAGAAGCCACGGATTGAGAGAGAGGGATAGGAATGGAGAGAGGGAGAGGGGGTGGGAGGGAAGGATTCGAAGCCTCGCTAACTCATTCACTAAGTTGGGTTCACTGCTTCAGAATCAGTCTCGTTACTGTGGTGGTCTGGTTGAGAGAGAGAGAGAAAAATATATATATATATATATATATATATATATATATATATATATATATATATATATTCAGGGATTTCTAAGCCTACATCACTAGCTCACTCATTCTCTCACTGCCTTAAAATCAGTCTTGTCACGTTGGAGAGAGAGAGAGAGAGAGAGAGAGAGAGAGAGAGAGAGAGAGAGAGAGAGAGAAAATTTCGCGAAGCCTCACTGACTTCGTGATTCACTCATTGCTTCAGAATCAGTCAGTCTCGCCTCGATTCGAACCAGCACACCGTTGGTTTCGCTGGTTCAAAAAGCTTCAAAAATTCAATTAGGGTTCGCGGGTCGTTCTGCAAAAATGTTTCGGATGAGTGGCCAAATATTGCTCGATTCTTTCCGGGGCTTGGCGTTCTGAAGTGGAATGACCGAGTGAGAGTGGATTGAGAGTGGAATGGAGTGGACTGAGGAGTGGCGGGCGACACACCTATCTGGCACATGCAAGTAGTGGTGGTGGTGGTGGTGGTAGTGGTGGTGGTTTGGTGTTTATTATTTATTTAGTCCATCCCAACCTGCCTGCCTGTGCCTGCCTGCCTGCCTGCCTGCCTTCCTCCCTGCCTGCCTGCCATTCACGCCGATGCTGCCAGCGGACATAACAGCATGCAAGCAATACTGTGGTGATGTGATATTCCTTTGCGTCTCTGTGTCTCTCACTCACTCACACACTGTCACTCACGCACGCACACACTCACTCACTCACGCTCTTTGCTATGAGTTGAAAAAGCCATTACTAGTCTGGATACTAATAGGTGGTGATAATATACCGGATTTTTTATAATAGTAGTAGTCGTGGCGGCACCAGCGGCGGCAGCAGTAGTAGTAGTAGTAGTAGTAGTAGTAGTAGTAGTAGTAGTAGAAGCAGCAGCAGCAGCAATAGTAGTAGTAATAGTAGCAGCAGCAACATAATCCTCTAGATATACTACAAATATCCACTGTAAAATCCACGAGTAACGGATATTAGTAATTGAATTCCATCCACATTACGCGTCGCATTAAAATAAATATAAACCTGAGCTATTAATAATCTGATCCCTCTTATGGTCATAAAATAACGCAACCTCCTCAAAAAAAATACCGAGACTGACAAAAAAAGGGAAGCAGAAAGAACATCACTTTTGTCCTGTTTTGCCGCCTTAGACAACATGCTGAGTAAAAAAATAAATAAATAAAAAAAAAAAAAACAATACAAACTGATACAAATAAATAAATAAATAAAAGCAACATTATCTATCCTCCTTTACTGACACCTTAAAACGGAACCCTCCTTGAAACAGACAACCGGACAGACAGACAGACAGACAGAGAGAAACAGAGAAATTAAAAATGGCAACAAATCAAGAGCAAAATCATTTCTTTTTCATCACATTCCCTAAATAGATTCAGAATGCGAAGCTCTTGTGTCTGTCTGTCTTCCCACCCTCAACCCTCTCTCTCTCTCTCTCTCTCTCTCTCTCTCTCTCTCTCTCTCTCTCTCTCTCTCTCTGCGCCTGTCTGCCTCTCTTGTTTCCTTCCCCCTCACGTCAAACGCAGGAAAGCAATACCAAATGTTACCTACATTACTGCCCCCTTATAACTAGCCAGCAGTCACTCACCTTGTCCCTCTCTCCCTTGTATCTGTTTCCGTCCCTGCCTCTTCTTCCTCTCTTCCTCCTCCTCCTCCTCCTCCTCCTCCTCATCATCATCATCATCATTATCATCTACCTTTGTATGTTCCTCTCGCTCTGGTATTTTTTTTATAGTATTTAATCATGTAACTTTTTTTTCGTTTTTCTTTATTTCATCATTTTTTTTCTATTACTCATCTAAATTTGTGTTTCTCTCTTTTTTTTGTGTGTGTTGTTTGTTCATTTGTTTATTTATCTATTTGTTTTTTTTTATAAATATTTTCACGCCAACTAGAGTATACAATTAAATTTTCTTCCTTTCCCTCGTCTGTTTCCATCCTTGTCTCTTCTTTTTTTTTTCTTCTCTCCATTTCCTTCTCCATCTCCTCATCTATCTCTCTCTATATATATATTCCTCTCAGTTTTGTGTTCGTATGGCTATTTTTATCATTTTTATCTCTCATTCTCATGTATTTTCTCTTTTCATTACTTCCTTCTTCATCAGCCTTCGTATGTTTCCGTTTCACCTATTCCCTTCTGTCCCCTCCTTTTCATCTTTCTCTTCTTTCTCTTCCTTTTGTACGTTCCTCTGTCTCTCTGTCCTATTTATATTCTTGTTATTGCTACAACGCATTCAATAACTTCCACCACCCCGCCCATAACACCACTACGCCTAAACTCTAGACCCATTCACCACCCAACCGCCCACCGCCCATTACTGCAACCCATCACTCCTCACTACCAACACCACCACCACCCAGCCACTCCCATTACAGCTAACGCCCGCTGCCCATCACCAAAGCCCATCACAGGAGACCATTAAATCTTACCATCTCCACGGCCCTACCACGCCCATCTCCCATCACCTTTCACCAGCCGCCCATTCACGTCTCTCACTAGCCACCCACCCATTCCCCATTCCGCATTTACGTTATCTTCTTCTACACTGTTGCTAATTTACGAGTTCACAGGAGGAAATGTACAAGTGTGAAGTAAGTTTCCAGCTTGGTTTAGTATTGATGTTTTAGAGATTCATGGTCAGTCCTCAGCCTCTCTCTCTCTCTCTCTCTCTCTCTCTCTCTCTCTCTCTCTGGCAAGGGAGGTCCGGTAGCCATGGCGACCAGACAACAGTTACTACTAACCTATATCCTTCACTATCTCAGTTTGTCACCGCTATTACTGCTGCTACTACTATCTACTACTACTACTACTACTACTACTACTACTACTACTACTACTACTACTACTACTACTACTACTACTACTACCACCTACTATTACTACTACTACTACTACTACTATTACCAAAATAAAGCTACTGTCATTTCAACAACCAGTGATCATTAGTACCATAAGTCACTATTTTTACTATTATCACCACCATCACTACTACTACTACTACTATTACTACTACTACTACAATTTGTACTACCACCACTAGGAGCAAGAAACGCCACTAACATATGACACTTTTTCAATTTCCTTACGTCCACCATCACCACCATCACCACCACCCACCACCACCACCACCACCTCCATCACCACCATAACCTTCTCCTCCTTACCTTCATCTCCTCCACTACAAACACTCCTGCTCCTTCTTCCTCTCCTCCTTCTCCTCTAACTCCTCCAGCTCTTTTTTCTCCTCCACCTCCTCCTTCTCTTCCTCCTCTTCGTCCTTTCTCCAATATTATAACCACAACCATACACAACCAGTCCTCCTCCTCCTCCTCCTCCTCCTCCTCCTCCTCCTCCTCCTCCTCCTCCTCCTCCTCCTCCTCCTCCTCCCTTTTTCCTTTCCCTCGCACCTCTCACGTGTAATAACTCTGACCACTGGTTTGCTCAGGTCTCTCTCTCTCTCTCTCTCTCTCTCTCTCTCTCTCTCTCTCTCTCTCTCTCTCTCTCTCTCTCTCTCTCTCTCTCTCTCGTCGTTCCTCTTCCTCTCTTTACTCTCTCTCTCTCTCTCTCTCTCTCTCTCTCTCTCTCTCTCTCTCTCTCTCTCTCTCTCTCTCTCTCTCTAGGCCGTCCTTCCTCTTACCTGCTTATTCCTTACGATCTCTCTCTCTCTCTCTCTCTCTCTCTCTCTCTCTCTCTCTCTCTCTCTCTCTCTCTCTCTCTCTCTCTCTCTCTTATTCCTTATTTTATATCACCAAACCAATTTCACTTCCTTCCTTACTCTCCCTCCGTTCTTCACTTCTTGCCGCCTATCTCTCTCTCTCTCTCTCTCTCTCTCTCTCTCTCTCTCTCTCTCTCTCTCTCTCTCTCTCTCTCTGACCACAGCCTCCCCTCATTCGCATCCTCCCCTCAGATTCACTTCAATCGTTATCCTCTCCTCCATCACCTTCCTGCAGCCATTACTTCCTTTCAC
>NC_059298.1:14691605-14694105 GCF_017591435.1 Portunus trituberculatus
CGAGTGATAAAGGAGTGGGGTGCTCGCTGGCAAGTGACATTCGCGCCGGAGAAGACACAAGCAATGGTTGTCTCTCGGTCCCCAGCCGCCATGGCAGGGCAGGAAAGTTGTCTTTGGCGCTGCTGCTCCCACTCCAAGATGACGTCAAGATACTTGGAGTGGAGGTGGATCGAGGGCTGAGGTTTGACAGGCATGTCAAAACCATTGCCAAGAAAGCCTCTCACAGGATAGATGCTGCACTACCACCTCACCCAGAGCCTGAGCGTCCCCTTGATTCACTGGAACACCGCAGAGACGTGGCGGCGATCGTAGTGTTCCATAAGGCACAGGTGCAAAGAGTGCCACATCTGGCAGGGCTGCGTCATCCTCTAAGAGTCACCGCACGGAGCACGAGAACGGTGCTCAATGGTGGTGACGCCGTAGAGGTGCCGCGATCCCACGGGTGTCAGCATCAACGCACCTTCGCAGGACGCGTCTCCAGGATGTGGAACTTGTTCACGGCCGCGGTGCCTCACGTCCAGGAGATGAACACTCACAGTGTCAAACTGATGGCACATAAGTGGAGACAGAGAGAGAGAGAGAGAGAGAGAGAGTGCTCCATTTACATGCTGACCATCTTGTATATTATCTATTTTTAAGTCTTGTAAATATTGTAGAGAAATAGATTGTAGTACCCTTAGAATAGGTAGCACACGACAGTGCGCCTTTGGGTACATGTTCCTTTGTATTAAGTTTTGTTTAAATAAAAAAAAAAAAAAAAAAGAGAGAGAGAGAGAGAGAGAGAGAGAGAGAGAGAGAGAGAGAGAGAAATTTCATGAATGCATTTATTTCAGTATAAATATAAATATGAGGTTTATTCATTTTCCTTCATTCTTAAGAGCTTATTTTTTTTTTCTATATACATTTAAATTAATATCTTTGCGGAATTTCTCTTACGTATCATTTTATTTACTTTTATCTTTTTTTTTTTCTTTTATTTCACAGGAAAGAAGAAAGTGTTACAATACAAACAAAACACAACACGTCAATGCATCATTTTTTTTTTTTTTTCGCTCAGCCATTAATCTATAAACTGCCAAACGTTTTCATTACATCAACTTAAATTAAGAAAAATAAGACTTGAAAGTTATCACCGTCACTTTTTTTATTACTTTTTTTCCTTCTCCTTATATTGTAATGAGTTTTTTTTTAAGGAAGGGCAATCTTATCACATTTACAGCCGTACTTTTATGGATGGGAGGAATAGGAAAAAAATATATGTGAAAGTTTCCCTAATGAATTCCAGGGTATAATGTTGCCTTTCTTTCTCATCAGCAGGGCGACGCGTTCCATTCACGTAACTCTGGCTATGTGTGCCGATTTCCTTTTTATCGGTTTAATAAAAGTGTGTAATTGAGTTTGCTATTATCATTATCATTAATATCGTTGTTGTTGTTGTTGTTGTTGTTGTTGTTGTTGGTAGTAGTAGTAGTAGTAGTAGTAGTAGTAGTAGTAGTAGTAGTAGTAGTAGTAGTAGTAGTAGTAGTAGTAGTAGTAGTAGTAGTAGTAGTAGTAGTAGTAGTAGTAGTAGTAACTTTCACTAAGGCTTAAAGTACAAAAAATCTCTCGAGTATTCCAAGATTTAGTCAAGCATTACATTTGAATGAGATGACCAACTTAACAAACAAAATAGAAAAACAAATAACCAACCAAAAAAATATATATATATATGAAAAAAGCATCGAAGCAAAAAAAATATAGCAACATGCATAAGTTACAGAATCTGACCCCATATCGCTGAGAGAACACTGAACTTAACTCTATGGCTGCCGTGAATGTTGGAGTCACTAGGGCAAGCGAACATTACAAGCGTGTGTGTGTGTTGTTGCAGTGATCACGTGTTTACCCTGCACACTGAAAATAATTTGCTGCAGTTGACTATACTGAACAAGCACCTCCTGTGAGTATGTAAGTGTGTGTGTGTGTGTGTGTGTGTGTGTGTGTGTGTGTGTGTGTGTGTGTGTGTGTGTGTGTGTGTGTGTGTGTGTGTGTGTGTGTGTGTGTGTTGACGGTCCCTGTTTCTATAATCTCCTCCTCTTCCTATTCTATTTTCTTTTTTTAACATTCTATTCTCCCTCTTCCTCACATGTTCGTTGTTATTTTTGTGACAGTTCACATTGTGGTAGCAGTTATCAATGCAGGTGTTCTAGTATCATAATGTTCTTCTACCTCTTCCTCCTCCTCTTTCTGCTCCCTCCTCTTCTTCCTTCTCCTATCATAACCTCCTTTTAATTCCCCGTTCTTCTCCTCCTCCTCCTCCTCCTCCTCTCCTCTTCCTCTTCCTTCTCCTACAATCCTAACCTAATTTTTCATTGTTCTTCCTCATCCCCTTTTCCTCCTCCTCCTCTTCTTCCTTTTACTATCATAACCTATCTTTTAATTCCCCGTTTTTCTACCTCCTCCTACTTCTACTACTACTACTCCCCCTTCTCTTCTTTCTCCCCTTTCCCACTCCACACAC
>NC_059298.1:14701605-14704105 GCF_017591435.1 Portunus trituberculatus
CTCTCTCTCTCTCTCTGAAGGGCTACCATTTACTGTCCCTTCTCCCTATCAGTCTTTTGAACGCTCTGAGTCCTAATAACAAGGCAGCGTTTATTTTATTTCAGTCCCCCAGAGGTTTCACGGGGCGGGAAGAAAATTGGAGGCGCTGAAAGGTTTGAGTTGCTTCATCACTTTTGTGTTGTGAGTAGTGGGCTTTTTTTTTTTTTTTTTTTCTTTTTATATTATATGTACTGAAGAGTTGTTGTTCGTTTTTCTTTTTTTTCTGTTTAGATCTGTATGTAGTCAAAGTCGTAATATAAAGTCGTAAGTTGTGAGGGATGGGAAAAAAGTAACTAATCTATCCTAACCTAACCTAACCTAACCTATCCTATCCTAAGCTGACCTAACCTAACCTAGAGGGGGAAAAATTGTAGAGGGAGAAAAAAAAAAAGGATAGAAGCCAAAAAGAATGATGAAAGATGGGTAAAAGATAAAGAAAAAAACAAAAAACGACAGAACAAAAGGATGACTAGAAAAAAATAACAAAAACCAACAGTCCAAAAAAAATGCAAAAAAAAAAAATCACGTGGCAAAAACAAACAAAAACACAATAGAAAATAAATAAACAAATAAATCACGTGACATACAAACCAAACCAAACAAACAAACAAACAAACAAAAACTCTGAGTATAAGTTTACGTACCCTATACTCTCTCTCTCTCTCTCTCTCTCTCTCTCTCTCTCTCTCTCTCTCTCTCTCTCTCTCTCTCTCTCTCTCTCTCTCTCTCTCTCTCTCTCTCTCTCTCTCTCTCTCTCTCTCTCTCTCTCTCTCTCTCTCTCTCTCCTCTCTCTCTCTCTCTCTCTCTCTCTCTCTCTCTCTCTCTCTCTCTCTCTCTCCCTCTCCCTCTCCCTCTCTCTCCATCTCCCCTCCCTCTCTCTCTCTCTCTCTCAGTCCAATTCCTGATCCCTGTTTCATTGGGTAACTTCCTGGCCCCGAAACAACACAGACAGCAGCGGCTCACACGAGGGAGAGGGAGGAGGGACAGCAGAGGGGATGTGAGGACACGAGGACGGTGGGAGGAGGTGGGAGGATCGAGAAGGGAGGCTGGGAAGGAAAAGTAACGAAATAGCAGGGAGGAGGGAACGCGGGAAGGGGCAGTGACAGGGAAGGAAGGAGGGCGGGGGGGGACAGGAACGGGAAATGTGTGAGAAGCAAAAGAGAGAGAGAGAGAGGGATGGGGGATAGGTAGAAAGGAATATGAGGTGTTTGGGATAGACGGAAGGAGGGTGATAGCAAATAGTGAGGGAGGAATGTCTGGGAAAGAAAAGGTTTGTGTGTGTGTGTGTGTGTGTGTGTGTGTGTGTGTGTGTGTGTGTGTGTGTGTGTGTGTGTGTGTGTGTGTGTGTGTGTGTGTGTGAGAGAGAGAGAGAGAGAGAGAGAGAGAGAGAGAGAGAGAGAGAGAGAGAGAGAGAGAGAGAGAGAGAGAGAGAGAGAGAGAGAGAGAGAGAGAGAGAGAGAGAGAAACAAGACAGAGAAACAAAAGACAAAGAAAGAAAAAGAGAAACACCAACTAAGAACAAACACACATAAACCGACAAACAAAACAAGAAAGAGACAGAAAGGAAAAAAAAAAAAAGAACAGCCAAGATTTTCACTCCCATAAAAAAGTTGAACAGAAGATTTACCAAATGGAGTCAATTTAGCTTCAGACGAGGCTTCGATACTTCCCTCTCGAAACAGTTCACAGTACAAGTTGGCTCCCATAGCTCCGCCCCCCCTCCCCTACTGTTCTGTTGGTCTCCTTATTCTAGATGTACTGCGCCGGGGATCCAATTGAAGGAGACGAGGACAGAGTGCTAGAAATCCTCATCATCTACGGATTCTATCTAACCCATTTTCTTTTTCTTCCCTTTTTCTTTTTTTTTCCTTCAATTCTTATCTATTTTTTTTTCTGATAGTGACGCGACATGAAAGTGAAATTGTTGTTGTTATTGAGGTTTTTTTTTTTCAGACGTTGTTATTTTACTGTTACCGTTGTTTTTCTTCAATTTACGTCCTTGGTAACTCTCTCTCTCTCTCTCTCTCTCTCTCTCTCTCTCTCTCTCTCTCTCTCTCTCTCTCTCTCTTTACTGGACTACTCCCATATCCCTCATTATTACTTTCTATCCTTCCCTCCTCCCTTTATTGCATCCTCACACCATCTCTCTCTCTCTCTCTCTCTCTCTCTCTCTCTCTCTCTCTCTCACACACACACACACACACAGGTGCACCTCTCATTAAGGGACTCAGGGATCAGGGAAGGAGACTCTCAAGCTTAACAGGTGACCAGAAGGACCTCACCACCAGGAGCCTCTGAGGTAATGACTGGAATCCCCCTGTCGCACTCACGCTGCGTTGGGGGAGTGTGTGGAGATAGGGAGGGATTGAACGGGTGGGGGGTGAGCAGGGTGGATTTGGACCAGGGAGAGGCATGGAAGGAAGACAAGGAATGGGTAAGGACAAGAGAGGGTCGAGACAGT
>NC_059298.1:14711605-14771605 GCF_017591435.1 Portunus trituberculatus
AGAGAGAGAGAGAGAGAGAGAGAGAGAGAGAGAGAGAGAGAGAGAGAGAGAGAGAGAGAGAGAGAGAGAGAGAGAGAGAGAGAGAGAGAGAGAGAGAGAGAGAGAGAGAGGTGGAGATTGGTGGTGGTGGTGGTGGTGAGGAGTCTTCAACTGTTCTATCTCTTTCAGTGGTGTGGGTACAAGTGTGGCTTCGAGTCTTCTTAATGGTACTGCCTCCTAAGGACTTGAGGAGGGTATTAAGCGCCTCTCTCTCTCTCTCTCTCTCTCTCAAGGATGGTAAGCTCTAGAGGGTTTCAAAGGAGTATTAACTCTCTCTCTCTCTCTCTCTCTCTCTCTCTCTCTCTCTCTCTCTCTCTCTCTCTCTCTCTAAAATCCACTTCCTTCTTTCCATTATCCCCATCCACAGTCCTCCTCCCACCTCCTTTCCTCCTCCAGGCTAAGAGCAGGAAGAGGAGGAGGAGGAGGAGGAGGAGGAGGAGGAGGAGGAGGAGGAGGAGGTGGTAGACGTGAAAGTAAAAAAAATATATAAAGAGGAAATAAAGAAAAAGAGGACGGTGAAGGAATGACAGAGAGAGAGAGAGAGAGAGAGAGAGAGAGAGAGAGAGAGAGAGAGAGAGAGAGAGAGAGAGAGAATAGTGGAGGAAGGCTTTCTGGAGAGGCACCTGGGAACTTCCCTCAAGATACCTGGCTAATGCATCTCTCTCTCTCTCTCTCTCTCTCTCTCACACACACACACACACACACACGCAAATTGATAACATTCACACACGCTGACGGAGCAGAAACGGAGCGCATCGGAAAGCCGGAATTAGTGGTGGCCGCGTCGTCCGGAACAGGAATTATTAGAGGCCTAAATGGGTGGCGGGTTGGGACGCTACGCAGAATTACGCCCTGTTACCCGCCAATCAATCACTCTTTGCCGCGCCGAGCCGGGGTGAATGGGGCCAGATTGGGAGCGAAAATAGGAGAGACGGCAGGAGGAGGGGCAGGAGGAGGTGAAGGAGAACAAGAACGAGGAAGGCGAAGGATGAAGATGAAGAAGAAGAAGAAGGCGAGGAATCTACTGATGAGGACACAGGAAAAGGAAGATGAGGAAGAGGGCGAGGACGAGGAAAATAACGAGGAAGAAGACGAGAACGAAGGAGAAGAAGAAGAAGAAGGAGAGGAGTCTGATCACGAAGTCACAAGAAGATGAAGATAAATAGACGAGGACGAAGACGAGGATGAAGACGATGATAACAGGGAAGATGTGAACGAGGAAAAAGACAAAGGATGGAGGAGGAGGAGGAGGAGGAGGACAAGAAGGAGTAGTGAAGTAGAGGTGGAAAGACAGAAGACTGACATGTAATACAGGAAAGAAACGACGAGAGGAAATAGGAAAAGTTGAACGTCAAGGAGAAATACAAGACATGGAGGAGGAGGAGGAGGAGGAGGAGGAGGAGGAGGAGGAGGAGGAGGAGGAGGAGGAGGAGGAGGAGGAGGAGGAGGAGAAACAGAGTAGCGTAAAAATAAAGAGAAACCCAAACTTCGTGGACTTCTAATGAGGTTACTTGCTTGAGGGGAGTCGGTACTTTCCTGTGCGGGTTTACAAGGACAGACACAAGGGCAGACAGAGAGACAGAGAGAGAAGCAAGACTGTTCCTGTTCCCTCCCTCCCCTGTTCCCTTCCCTCCGCCCTCTCCCCCGCCTTGCCTTGCCTTAGAAGGATGATCATCACGGAGTTTGACAAGAAGGAAAAAAAGACACTAACACTGCACACTCGCTATTCTTCTTCTTCGTCGTCGTCGTCAGCTGATTATCCTGTCCTTATACGGGGTCGCTGTTTTTGAGAAGTCGCCTCCACCTGCCTTTTTTGTTTTGTTTATACAATGTGTGCTTTTCACGGGAATTTCTGGGCTAAAGGGGATACTTTTTAGGGTACCTCCTATCTCAAAGCCCACCACCCGCTAGGAAACCACTGCCACGAGTGAGGAAGCCCAACCTGCACTCAGACCGTGGACAGGATTCGAACCCGTGCGCTTGCAGTCCTTTCTCTTTCATGTCGTCTTTTATACAGTTACAGTCTTTTATATACTCGCTATTCTAATACCTGACAATGCAAAGGGATACACGGGGACAGGTAAAGGCTGGACAAAAAAGAAAACAGGAACGTATACATAACAACACTTGGTGACTTGATTGGTGAAGAAGAGAGTGAGGACTGTGGCCAATATCAACCCCCTTCAGTACCATGACGCGTTTTCATATTCATTCTGCTTACTATCTGGTGATTTTATACAGCTTCAGAAACTTATGTGGGATTTAAAATAGTGAAGACTCCTGCCATTAATCTTCTGATCTCCATAGACTCTTCCTAATGTCAATAAAATGGTCCAATGATACCCAAAACTCAAGATAAAAAAATGTATTTCAGTACTGAAAGGGCTTAAAACACACACACACACACACACACACACACACACACACACACACACACACACACACACACACACAGCTTCTTTGCCACGACTATTTTCAAACACCAAAGAGAGAGAGAGAGAGAGAGAGAGAGAGAGAGAGAGAGAGAGAGAGAGAGAGAGAGAGAGAGAGAGAGAGAGAGAGAGAGAGAGAGAGAGAGAGAGAGAGAGAGAGAGAGAGAGAGAGAATAAAAAAGATTATCAACCGGCTTTTCAGGACTGCTTCTCCTTTTGATAATGTAGAAATCCTCTTTAATTTGTCACTACAACTATAAAAACACCATTAAACAAAACTCAAGTAGCATCAAGTAGAGTCTTTTGAGAGTAGTGGAGGTGTAACGCTGAAGTGTTTCAATATAGGAGCTTGAGACGATTTGGGTGTCACGAAAAACGACGAGGAATGAGTGAGTGAGTGAGTGAGTGAGTGAATGAATGAATGAATGAATGAATGAATGAATGAATGAATGTGAGTGAGTGAGTGAGTGAGTGAGTGAGTGAGTGCAAGTGTGTGCGGTGCGGTACTGGAAATGGATCAAGCTGACAGGAGAAAGAGAGCAAGATCCACGAGAAGGTTCATGGATGCAGTGAAAGAAGACACGCCTGTAATACGTGTGGCTGAGGAAGCTGCAGAAGATGGGGCGTGTTGGAGAGGCTCATCCGCTGCGGCGCCCCCTGACGAGGAGGAGGAGGAGGAGGAGGAAAAGGAGGAGGAAGTGAGAAGAGGAGAATGCCTAAAAAGAGGAAAAGAGAAAGAAGGAAGGTTTCATAGATGCACTTTAGAAGACAATACACTTGACTGAAGGCCACGCACACAGAGTAAAGTGACGGACGGTAATCAATTGAAGTGAGCCATATTAAGAGTAACACTTCAACTACTTCATCAAGGTTAGGATGGTCACTCTCTATCATGGAGTTGGAATATAATGTGTCAAGTTACCCATCCACTGATTCATCGCGTTTTTATTTACTTTCTTTCACGATAGATTAATTTAACCCCTTGAGGACCATGAAGCGTTTCTATATTCATTCTGCTTACTATTTGGTGACTTTATACAGTTTCAGAAACTTATATAGTGGGGATTAAAATAACGAAAACTGTTGCCATTAATATTCTGACCTCCATGAACCCTTCTTAATGTCAATAAAATCGTCAAATCTTACCCAAAATTCAAGGTTAAAAATGCGTCCCAATACTGAAATGTTAAAGAGTTCGGAGGACGTTTGCAGTACTGAGTGAGCCAATGTGTCAATATTAAACTGGTACTACGTATGCTGTTCAATTCATCAAACCAGTCAATTAAATATTTACACTGAGAAACAATTTTAAAGTGAATGAATAAATTAGATGAAAAACGCTCACACAAATACTGTTCTAACGAGAGAGAGAGAGAGAGAGAGAGAGAGAGAGAGAGAGAGAGAGAGAGAGAGAGAGAGAGAGAGAGAGAGAGAGAGAGAGAGAGAGAGAGAGAGAGAGAGAGAGAGAGAATAATAAGCAAAGAGGTGAATGCAGTCTGTCCTAAACGGAAAGAAAGGGAAGGTAATAGACGTGGCTGTGGTGTGGGGAAGGGCGCTACTCTATTCTGACGGAGGAGGAGGAGGAGGAGGAGGAGGAGGAGGAGGAGGATGTGCGTGTAGCTGAGCGGTGGAACAATCTATCTCCTTTGGCGCTGTGAATATATAGCCGCGGTCACGCTTACTCCTGTGCCGTGAATACATTCCGATGAAGGGTCGATGCTGACCTTCCCCTCCCCGCTCGTGCTGTTTGGGAACCTCGTAATTAACTTTCTCGGTAGCAATAAGTGAGAGGAGGTTTTTATGGTATCTTTTTATTGTGTTATTGTGCCACACTGAGAGAAGTTACTTTTTTACCTACCATTTTGTGTTACTGTGCCTAATTGAGAGAACGTTTTTTTTTCTTCTTTATTTTTTTTCTGTTAGTCGTTTTTTTTTTTTTAACTACCTTCTCGAGTTACTGTGTTTAATCTCTTCAGTACAGGGACGCTTTTTTTTTTTTTACCTACTATTTTGTGTTACTGGTTCTTCTATCTTTTTTTTCGTGTGTGTGTGTGTGTGTGTGTGTGTGTGTGTGTGTGTGTGTTAGTCTCTAAATCAAAGGTGTTTTTTTTTTTAAACTACCTTCTCGAGTTACTGTGCTTAATCTCGTTTTTTTTAACACGAGTTTTGGGTACAATTATACGATTTTATTGACATTAGGAAGAGTCTATGGAAGTCAGAAGATTAATGGCTAGAGTCTTCACTATTCCAACCTCCACATAAGTCTCTGAGGCTGTACCAAGACACCAAATAGTAAGCAGAATGAATATGGAAGCGCGTCATGGTGCTCAAAGGATTAAATGAGAAGGGCTTTTTTTATCCTACTTTTCGTGTTGATGTGCCCAAGTTAGAGAACCTTTCCTTAACCTACTTTCTTGTGTTATTATAGTGCCCGATAACTATTAGAACTTTTTAGTCAATTTTTCTTTATTGTGCCAGCTAAGTTAGAGAGAGAACCCTTACTTAACCAACTTTTTTTTATAATTGTCCCTGCAAACTATTAGAACTTTTTTTTAATCTAGTAAGAGAGAAAACTTTTACTTAACCAACATTTCTTTATTACTATTCCTATTAGAACTTTTTTTTAAGCTAAGTAACAGAAAGAACTTTTATTTAACCATAATTTTGTTATCATGCCTAAATGAGACGAGTTTTCTTAGCAGTACTTTTATTGTGTGTTATTGTGCCTCCTAAATAAGAGACAGAACTTTTACTTAACCTATTTTTTATTATTGTCCATGCTAACCGTTACAACTTTTTTTTTAACATAAGTAAGAGAGAAAACCTTTACTTAGCCTACTTTCTTGTTATTATGCCTATTAAATACAACTTTTCTTTTTTATCTGAAAGCGAGAATCTTTACTTAACCTACTTTTGTGGTATTGCGCCTATTAACTTCTATAACTTTTTTTTTTAACCTATTTTGTTATTGTGCCAGCAAAGTAAGAGAGAACCTGACAGCAAGTAACTTTGTGAGAGCCTTTACTTAACCTACTTTGTGAGAACCGTTACTTAACCTATCCTATGTACTATTTACCTGTCTCGCTCACGATTCAATTAACATTCTAGCCAGTGGTGTAAGTGGGAGACGTTTTTTTAAGGAGAGCTACAGGAAGCCATCGGGACTACACATACCAATCCCTGTACGAAATACCCCAACCCATTTCCACCCATCATCCCCATCCATATATCTGTCTAATCTTCTCTTAAAGCTCCCTAATAACTCACCACTAACAACCTGATTACTGCGTCCATTCATTCCATTCATCTACCACTCTACTTTAGAACCAATTCCTTCCTGTCTCTTTCCTAAACCTAAATTTTTCAAGCTTGGAACCCGTTACTCCTTGTTCTATCCCGGGTACTGATCCTAAGAATTTGCTTAAGTCTCCCTTCTTATGACCCTTATACCACTTAAAGACTTCTATCGGATCCTCTCTTAACCTACTTATTTTTCCTTCAAGAGAATGGAAATGAAACAGAAAAGAAAGGGCAAGATAATGATGAAAGAAAAAGGAAAAGAAAGGGAAGAGAAAAGAGGAAAAGAATGAAAGTAATTAACAAAGAAAGAAAAAAAAGAAAAAAGAAAACAAGAGAAGAAGAAAACGTGAAAAGGCAAAGAAATAGAAAAAGCAAGCATTGAATGAGTAACCACCAACACACCATAAAATACACACTCAAAAACTTCCACTAATGAACCAAAAACCCACGAACCAAAACCAACGAGAAAAAAAAATAATACACACACACACACACACACACACACACACACACACACGAGTCACGGCGCGAAGAGTTTACGGGTCATACGTGTCACCAAATGAGTCTGGAGAGTGGAAGAATCTCTCGGGTAGTGTCAAAAGATATTGGGGCATTCTGAACACCTGTGCCCGTACATCCAGTGTGTAATCTGCCCTCACGCCGGAGATCTGAGCGAGAGAAGTTCCAACAGCTCCTCGTAAACTATGATCTTAACTTTGGTATTAATTAAGGAGAAGGTAAGGAAAAAAAATATATCAGTATTTTTTTTTTTTTTTAATGCATGAGTGTGGAAAGAACAAGGGAGGAAGAGGGAGAGGGAGAGGGAGGAGGAGGAGGAGGAGGAGGAGGAGGAGGAGGAGGAGGAGGAGGAGGAGGAGGAGAGAGAGAGAGAGAGAGAGAGAGAGAGAGAGAGAGAGAGAGAGAGAGAGAGAGAGAGAGAGAGAGAGAGAGAGAGAGAGAGAGAGAGAAAAAATAAAAGAAGGGATCGAGGGAAAGTGGAGATAAAGTGAGGTGGATCACTGATAAAAGAAAATAAAAGAAAAATATGAAATAGATAAGACGAAAAAAAAACGCAAAAAAAAAAAATGTCAAGAATAGATAAAAAATGAAAAATAAAAATAAAAAGCAATGTAATATGAACAGAAGGAAAAAAACAAAAGAAAGTAAGAAAAAAAAGAAAAGAAAAAGAAAGAAAAAGAAAAAAGAATAGAAAAGGCAAAAAGTAAACAAGGGTAACAATGGAATGGCTTAAAATAAAAAAAAGAGAAAAAAAGACAAAAAGAGAAAGTAACAATCTACACAACACAAGAACCACATGACACTCTAAACAACACGAGAAAAGAAACACTACAAATGAAGGAATAAGGAGAAAACGCAATAACTTCAACCACAAGATAGTGAGAAAAAGAAAAAAGGAGGAACAGAAAAGAAGAAGAAGAAGAAGAAAGAACAAGTAAGAGAATAAAAAATAACAAACAGTATAGATGAAGGAATAAGGAGAAAAGGCAATAACTTAAACCACAAAACGGGGAGAAAGAAAAAGAAAAGAAGAAGAAGAAGAAGAAGAAGAAGAAGAAGAAGAAGAAGAAGAAGATGATGATGATGATGATGATGATGATGATGATGATGAAGCAGAAGAAGAAGAAGAAGAAGAAGAAGAAGAAGAAGAAGAAGAAGAAGAAGAAGAAGAAGAAGAAGAAGAAGAAGAAGAAGAAGAAGAAAAAAAAAAAACGACATGAACGAGAACAAGAACAAAAAGAAGAAGAAGAAGAAGAAGAAGAAGAAGAAGAAGAAGAAGAAAAAAAACATGAACGAGAACAAGAACAAAACAAGAACAAGAACAAGATGAAGATGAAGAACAAGAAGAAGAAGAAGAAGAAGAAGAAGAAGAAGAAGAAGAAGAAGAAGAAGAAGAAAATTACGACAAAAAATAAGAATGAGAAGGAGAATAAAAACAAAAAACCAAGAAGAAGAAGAAGAAAAAAAAAAAAAAGAAGAAGAAGAAGGAACAAGTAAGAGAAGAAGAAGAACACGGAAAGAGAATCCAATAGTTTCCAGCACACAATAAAAGTAATGTTACGTATACAAGAATAGGAACAGATGCAATAAGCGAGATGTTCTGCACTTGAAAACAATGCATATGAGAAAAACGCCGCGAAAAGGAGCAAAAATCTGACAGCTCTACAAATATATGAACAGAAATTCTCACTTTTATTTTCTCTCACGTAAGGAGGAATAGAAAGAAGATGCGATAAGTTAATACAGAGGACTAAATAAAAAAAAAAATAAAAGTATATGAAAAAAGAGAAAAGAAAAAAATGTAATAACTTAATACAGAGGGGAAGAAAAAAATAAAAGTATATGAAAGACAAGAAAAAATGCAATAACTCAATAAAAAGACGAGAAAAAAAAGTAAAAACATATAAACAGAGAGAGAAAAGGAAAAATGCAATAACTTAATACAACGAGAGGAAAAAAGGGTTAAAAGTACATGAATGAAGAGAGAAGAGAAGAAATTGAAGTAACTTAATGCAAAGCTGGGAAAGAAAAGGTCGAAGCATAGAAAAGAGAGAGAGGAGAGAGAGAGAGAGAGAGAGAGAGAGAGAGAGAGAGAGAGAGAGAGAGAGAGAGAGAGAGAGAGAGAGAGAGAGAGAGAGAGAGAGAGAGAGAGAGAGAGAGAGAGAGAGAGAGAGAGAGAGAGAATAGGTGATGCTGGATTTGAACTACTGAAAAAAGGAAAAGAGGAAAAGAGATAAAAGAAATAAAGGTGAAAAAATGAAAGGAAAATAAAGAAAAAGAAATAAAATAGGAGAAAGGACGACATAGAAAGAATAGATGACACTTTATTTGCATTATTAATAAAGAGGACAAGAAAGAAAGAGAGGAAGAAAATAAAGAAAGGCAAAAACATGAAAGAAAAATAAAGAAAAGAAATAAAAAAAAAGAGGAGAAAGAAGGATAAGGAAAGAATAGGTGATATTTATTTGGACTATTGAAAAAAAGGACAGGAAGAAAAGAGAGGAAGAAAATAAAGCTGAAAACTGAAGGAAAATAAAGAAAAGAAATCAAAACATACCTTGGCTCCTCCTTTTTTCTTTCCTTCATTTGCCTTCTCTTCTTCGTATCCTTTTCCTCCTTCTCCTCTTCCTCCTTCTCCTCCTACTTTTTACCTTTACTTTTCCTCCTTCCTTTATTTACTATTCTTGTTCCTCCTCATTCCAATTATAGACCTTCTAATTAGTCTATATTCATTTTCTTCCTAACTGTTATATACCAATGTTCCTTTACCTCTCTCTCTCTCTCTCTCTCTCTCTCTCTCTCTCTCTCTCTCTCTCTCTCTCTTAGTTTTACCCCTCTTCGCTTCCCTCTTCTCCCCTCTTTATCTCTTTCCCATCTCTCTTTTCTTCGTCCCGTTAATTATGGAGTGAAAATGTAAGTGGAAACAGAAACACTTTGATAATTATTTCCACACACACGAATCTGCATAAATGTAGACACACAGATAAATGATAAAGGAAGGAAGGAAGGAAAGAAGGAAGGAAGGAAGGAAGGATGGATGGAAGGAAGGAAGGAAGGAGGGAAGGGATGCAAGAAGGGTGGAAAAAAAAATGGTGAAATTGTGGAAGGAAGGAAGGAAGGAAGGAAGGAAGGAAAGTGGAGAAATTTGAAGAAATGGAGATAAGGGAGGAGGAGGAGGAGGAGGAGGAGGAGGAGGAGGAGGAGGAGGAGGAGGAGGAGGAGGAGGACGACGACGACGACGACGACGACGACGACGACGACGACGACGACGACGACGACGACGACGACGACGAGAAGAAGAAGAAGAAGAAGAAGAAGAAGAAGAAGAAGAAAGAACAAGAAAAAGAACAAGAACTAGAACAAAAACAAGAACAACAAGAACAAGAACAAGAACAAAAGGAGGAGGAGGAGGAGGAGGAGGAGGAGGAGGAGGAGGAGGAGGAGGAGGAGGAGGAGGAGGCCCAAAAGGATGAAACAAGTTGAGGAAACACCTTCCCTTTCTTAAAAATTGAAAAGAGAAGAAAAAACAAAGGTCAAGTTTTAATTGCATAACTTGTAGGGAGGAGGAGGAGGAGGAGGAGGAGGAGGAGGAGGAGGAGGAGGAGGAGGAGGAGGAGGAGGAGGAGGAGGAGGAGGAGGAGGAGGAGGAGAAGAAGAAGAAGAAGAAGAAGAAGAAGAAGAAGAAGAAGAAGAAGAAGAAGAAGAAGAAGAAGAAGAAGAAGAAGAAGAAGAAGAAGAAGAAGAAGAAGAAGAAGAAGAAGAAGAAGAAGAAGAAGAAGAAGAAGAAGAAGAAGAAGAAGAAGAAGAAGAAGAAGAATATCGAGTTCCAGGTAAAGAAAATAGCACAGAAAAACAAGAATAAAAAAGGAAAATAAAAGGAAAGGCGAAGGATTAACCAACAAGCATTGAGCCATACGAAGAAAACGTGACACAGAACCAATGAGAGAAAACGAAGATGGAGGATAGACATGTGTACAAAAAAAAAATAAATAAATAAATAAATAAATAAATAAATAATAAATAATAATAATAACAAAAAATACGTTAAAGAAAACAGATAAAAGAGAAAAAATATTAAAAAACGTAAAAGAAAAAAAACAAAGAAAATGGAAACAAGAAAGACGTAAAAAAGAATGGTAATAAATAAATAATGATAATAAATAACGAGAAAAAAAAATATCAGCGTATAAAGAAAAGCAGGAAAAATAATCACAAGAAAAAAATAAACGACAAAAAAAAAAAAAAAAGAAAATAGGCCTAAAAAAAATATATATACATGGATTATTTTGGTCACGAGGAAAATTACACCAATACCAAACAAACGACGTCACACACACACACACACACACACACACACACACACACACACACACACACACACACACACACACACACACACACACACACGGGGCGATCAATACGTCTTATTAGAGGAGAAATAAAAAGCAAAACAAGAAAATGACAAATAGAAGCCACAATCAAATATACAGGACGAAGACGTTAAAGAAGAAGAGGAGGAGGAGGAGGAGGAGGAGGAGGAGGAGGAGGAGGAGGAGGAGGAGAAGGAGGAGGAGGAGGAGGAGGAGGAGGAGGACACACATGAAAACGATAAATAAAAAGAAGAGGAGAATGACATGGACGGAGGGGATAAGGAAGAGGAGGAAGAGGGAGAAAGATAAAAAGAAAAAGGAGGTGACAGAAAAAAGGGAAGAAGAAGAAGAAGAAGAAGAAGAAGAAGAAGAAGAAGAAGAAGAAGAAGAAGAAGAAGAAGAAGAAGAAGAAGAAGAAGATGATGATGATGATGATGATGATGATAAAGATGACGAAGATAAAAGATAAAACAATAACACACACACACACACACACACACACACACACACACACACACACACACACACACACACACACAAGGACATAGACAGGGAAACAAAGGAATGCATGAGGAAGAGGGAGCAAGAACAAGAGGAGGAGGAGGAGGAGGAGGAGGAGGAGGAGGAGGAGGAGGAGGAGGAGTCGAAAACAAGGAGGGGAAACTGAAACCTGCTTCAACACAACACGGAGGAAACTTGCCTGCCCGTTCTCAAATAGCACTGGCGAAGGAGGAGGAGGAGGAGGAGAAGGAGGAGGCGACGGAGGCACGGCTAGGTAAACACGGTTGCCTTACCTGCAGGAAAACACACACCGAGAAATTAGCGGAGGACAAAACTGAGAAGAAAACGGTGAACGGGAACGCTGAACTTAAAACTTGACCCTGCCGTGCTTCGGGAGGAGGAGGAGGAGGAGGAGGAGGAGGAGGAGGAGAAGCCGTGAAATATGAAGAATGAGTTGAGATAGAAGAAAAAAATAGAACAACAGAGAGAGAGAGAGAGAGAGAGAGAGAGAGAGAGAGAGAGAGAGAGAGAGAGAGAGAGAGAGAGAGAGAGAGAGAGAGAGAGAGAGAGAGAGAGAGAGAGAGAGAGAGAGAGAGGAGGAGGAGGAGGAGGAGGAGGAGGAGGAGGAGGAGGAGGAGGAGGAGGAAGAAGGAAGGAAGGAAGGAAGGAAGGAAGGAAGGAAGGAAGGAAGAAGGAAGGAAGGAAGGAAGGAAGGAGGGAACTCAGAAGAGGGATAAAGGAGGTATTACAAAAATTAAGGAGAGAAAGAGAGAGAGAGAGAGAGAGAGAGAGAGAGAGAGAGAGAGAGAGAGAGAGAGAGAGAGGTAGAGAAAGATACGAGACGCGAATGTATGGCGTGAAGATGGAGGAGGAGGAGGAGGAGGAGGAGGAGGAGGAGGAGGAGGAGGAGGAGGAGGAGGAGGAGGAGGAGGAGGAGGAGGAGGAGGAGGAGGAGAGATGAAAGAGAAAAATTTGTGAGGAAGGAAAGGAATGAATGAGGCGAGAGAAGAAAAGGAAAGGAAAGGAAAGAAAAGAAAGGAGGGGACAGGAAAGGAAAGAAGGGAGGGGAGGAGAAGAGAAGGAAAACGGTAAGGAAGGGAGAGGAAATTATGGAAAAGGAAAGAGAGAAAGAAGGAACTGATAATAAATATGCATGGAAAAGGAGCGGAAAACAAAGGAAAGGAAGGAAAAAAGGAGGCGAAATAGAAGAGGAAATGACAGTAACAGGTAATAAATATAAAGGAAAACAAAGAAAAGAGAAAGAAAAGAAGATTATATAACAATATCCTGTGAGACAAAAAAAGGAAGCAAGGGAAAAGAAGAAAACATTTTAAAAGACCAGATGAAAAAAAAAGCAGAAAAGGAAAAGGAAGATAAACAGAAAGACACTGACAAGAACACAACAACAGCACGTAAACACAAATAAAATAAACAAATAAATAGATAAATACACATATACATCAAAGAAAAAAAAAGTTGAATGAATCGCGTGTTTTACCTGCATAGCTAAATAGTGAGAGGCAACACCACCACCACCACCACCACCACCAACAACAACAACAACAACAACAACACCACCCAATGGAGTAATTAATGCATAATAAATCATCACATTACAACACTATCGCTTCATTATGCTACGTTCACTACTGCTACACCTATGCTGACTGATACCCCTCCACACACACACACACACACACACACACACACACACACACACACACACACACACACACACACACACACACACACACACACACACACACACACACACACAGCTTATATCCCATGTTTTCCATATGTAAGAAGGAAAAACTAGCAAAGAACAACAAAAAAGAGTAAACAAGAAGGCCCACTTAGTTGTCAGTCCCCTTGAAGGCCCGAGAGAATTAGCCAAAAGAAAAGGATAAGTGTCTTGAAACCTCCCTCTTCAGTTAGTTCAGGTCCTACGAAGATGGAAACACAGAGGCAAGTAGGGAGTTCCAGAGTGTACCGGAGATAGGTATGAATGATTGAGAGTACTGGGTAACTATTGCATTAAAGAGCTTGCGTCTTCATGTGTGTGAATAGGACGATAGTTGATGGACGGGTGGGTGGGTGAATAGGATTGATGGACTGAAAGATAGGTGGATAAATACATGGATAACTACTGATTGGTTGTAGAATGGGTGAGTAGATGGACATATTAGCTGATTGATGGATATGTTAACCCCTTCAGTACCATGACGCGTTTTCATATTCATTCTGCTTACTATTTGGCGATTTTATACAGCTTCAGAAATTTATGTGGGGATTAAAACAGTGAAGATTTGGCCATTAATCTTGACCTCCATAGACCAATTCCTCATGTAAACAGAATAGTCAAATCATACCCAAAACTCAAAGGTAAAAAATGCGTTCCAGTAGTGAAGACAATGGATAGGTTAGGTTAAGTTGGGTTGGGTTGGGTTAGGTTAGGTTAGGTTAGGTTAGGTTAGGTTAGGTTAGGTTGGGTTAAGTTGTGTTAGGTTAGGTTAGGTTGTGTTGGGTTAGGTTGTGTTGGGTTGGGTTGGGTTGCGTTGGGTTGGGTTAGGTTAGGTTAGGTTAGGTTGGGTTGGGTTGGGTTGGGGTTGGATTACATTAGGTTAGGTTAAGTTGTTTTGGGGATTGTGTTGTGTTGGTCGGGTCGGGTCAAGGCTTGGTTGGGTTGGGTTAGGTTTAGCTTAGTTGATGTTATTCCTGTTCTCTCCAGCGTTCCATCAGGTGTTCTTTCCCCGGGGCGGTGCGTAGTGACAAATGGTGCACGCAGCAAACACACGATAAATCAGGAAGGAAAACAGGCAAATAAACAAGACAAAACGAGGAAGCAAACACAACTAAATCATGATAAGTTTACCAGCTGCTGCACTGTTTGTTTGCTCTCTCTCTCTCTCTCTCTCTCTCTCTCTCTCTCTCTCTCTCTGCACCCAATCCGTCTCTCACTATTTGTATCAGTTTCTGCATCTCGATTTGGCCCCGTTTCTCCAAAATAGATTCTCTCTCTCTCTCTCTCTCTCTCTCTCTCTCTCTCTCTCTCTCTCTCTCTCTCTCTCTCTCTCTCTCTCTCTCTCTCTCTCTCTCTCTCTCTCTCTCTCGTTCCTGGTTCTTATCTCAATTTCTATTTCTCTCTCTCTCTCTCTCTCTCTCTCTCTCTCTCTCCTGGTTCTTATCTCAATTTCTATTTCTCTCTCTCTCTCTCTCTCTCTCTCTCTCTCTCTCTCTCTCTCTCTCTCTCTCCTCTATTCCTGGTTCTTATCTCAATTTCTATTCTCTCTCTTCTCTCTCTCTAGATCCACCATGCAAATTGTCGCAAGTGCTAAAGTGGTCTGGGCTAACAGGGATCACCCACACCCGCTCCCTTGAGAGAGAGAGAGAGAGAGAGAGAGAGAGAGAGAGAGAGAGAGAGAGAGAGAGAGAGAGAGAGAGAGAGAGAGAGAGAGAGAGAGAGAGAGAGAGAGAGAGAGAGAGAGAGAGAGAGAGAGAGAGAGAGAGAGAGAGAGAGAGAGAGAGACGTGGGGTGCACACAAATATTACTAATGGAGACACCAGGACTGAAGTGAAGTTAAAAGAATGAGTGAACTAAAAAAAAAAAAAGTAAGAAAAAAGAAAGAAATATAAAACATGAGGGTGAGGTAAGTGCTGAGGAGGAGGAGGAGGAGGAGGAGGAGGAGGAGGAGGAGGAGGAGGAGGAGGAGAGAAAAGTGAAGGAGAAAATAATAGATGAAAGGAGAACTGGATTATAAGAAACGAGAGGAGAAACAAAGTGCAGAGAAGAAACAGGAGAAAGAATAGAGGGAATAAAAGAGAACAAGAGCGTAGAACAACGACACACACACACACACACACACACACACACACACACACACATATACCCTAGTAAAAAAAAATAACACGAACAATAACAAGAACACACACAAAAACCAGAACAGGATGTACCACCAAAGGAAATTCACACTTTCTATTCCCTCATCAAGATTCTTTACCTTCTTTCCTCTTTCCTCCTCTCCTGTCCACACTTTCCTCTCACTAAAACGTTCTTCCCTTCCTCTTCTAGTATCTCCATCTTCCCCTCACTATTTTTGCACTCTATCTCTTATTCACCGACACATTTCCTTAGTATCCTTCCTCCTATTAACACCTTGCTAAGTCCTTCCCCTTCCTCACCACTTCCCTTCACTGGATCATGCCCCTTTCTTACTTATCCTCAGTGTAATCCTTCCTCCAATCCTAATCACACCTTGCTAAATCTTTCCTCTCCCTTACCATACCTTCCCCTCACTAAATCCTGCCCCTTTCTTACTTATCAAATCCTTCCCTCATATATTTTTTTTCTCCTATCCTATTCACACTCATTAATTCCTCCTCTTGTTTCCCTCATCTTCTTCTCCCTCACCAAAACCTTCACGTCGTCATCATTCTTCTCTATCGCCCTTCCTCTTTTAAATTACCTAATAAATAACAATATACTTACACATATACCCTTTCTGTCATACACCCACTGAAAGAGTAGCATAATGACGTCTGTTAATGGACTATACTCTGGATCTACGCCCCATCTCCGCTACATTTCAAGAGTTTTAGTTCAAGGGACACGAATTCTTAAGGTTGTTTGTTGTTTTGTGGGTCCAGAGACAGATTAACAAGACTTTTTATGATACTGTAAAGAAACACACTCTGAGAACCCAGTTTATCATTTATGTGGGTTTTGAAGAGAGAGAGAGAGAGAGAGAGAGAGAGAGAGAGAGAGAGAGAGAGAGAGAGAGAGAGAGTGTGTGTGTGTGTGTGTGTGTGTGTGTGTGTGTGTGTGTGTGTGTGTGTGTGTGTGTGTGTGTGTGTGTGTGTGTGTGTGTGTGTGGAGGACTATGTAACATGCCAGTTAACTTCACTGCAAACTATCTCCATATAAACTGTGGTGTGTACTGGACCGTGTGGAGATAACAAGGCGGAAGCTCTCTCCCCACCCACCCATCCACCCCATACCTCTATCTTTCACGGCTTTTAAACAATCCGACACCCAAAGAAAAGGAAGGAAAGCGAGATTAGGTGTATATGTGTGTGTTTATGTGCTGAGAGAGAGAGAGAGAGAGAGAGAGAGAGAGAGAGAGAGAGAGAGAGAGAGAGAGAGAGAGAGAGAGAGAGAGAGAGCCGGAGCATCCCATTCAGGAACGGACAAAATAAACAGAGATGAGTTACATGAATACTTGAATAAACAAATAAATAAACACACGGAAATACGAACGAGATTCAAACAAATAATAAATAAATGAATATGTAAATAAATAAGGCATATGAATAAATAAAGGAAAGAGGCAAAAGAAAAAAAAAAACAATGTAAAACTGAGCAAAACAAGGTAATAGATGGTTAGGTTAGGAAGGATAGGTCTGAGCTTAACATGCCTTCCTATTCCCACCTCTCATCCCCTCCATTCATAAATTTACCTGATCTTTTAAATCTTCACAATTAACATTTACTAATATTTTTCTTCATTCCCCAAATCAATAAACATACCTGATTTTCTGAACCTCCACAATTAATAGACACTTGCTTTTTCTCTTCATTTCCCAATCGAAAAATTTACCTGATCTTCTAAACCTTCATAATTAACATACACTGACATTTTCTTCATCCCCTAATCGATCAATTTACCTGATTTTCTGAACCTCCACATTTAATATACACTAACTTTTTCTTTTCTTTCCCTAATCCATAAATTTACCTGATCTTCTAAACCTCTACAATTTTTCATCCTCCAATCGATAAATATACCTTACCTTCTAAACCTCCATACCTGACATACACTGACAATCTTCTTTTTCTAATTCTGCAATATTCTTTTCCCTCCACGTACACACTCTGGTAAGCTCCGCAACACCACACTTCTTTCTGCACTTCCTCCGTGCCTATGACTTCAACTCTTTCATGAGGGAGGTTTCAAGACACTTATACTCTACATTTTTACAATCCATTTGGCTTTCACCTTATTGAGTCTTTTATTATTTACTACTTCCTTTTTTTGTTACGCTTCTATAACTTCAACTCTTTCATGAGGGAGGTTTCAAGAAATCCTAGTGATAATGCATTCGGCTTTCGCTTACGAGACTAACACATGAGTGGCACTTTTATTTCATTACTTCATTTTTTTCGTTACCGTAAGAGACAGCCGATCTTGTGTAAAATAATAAATAAATGATGAAAGTCAGTCTCCGTATTAACATATGCAAAGCAACAGACAGACCGACAGACAGCGAGCCTATTCATATATGTGTGAGCTGGATGCCTGCCCTGATAGTGTGATGCAGCAGGCAGTATTAATATTATTATCATTAATGTCATTACTGCTGTCACCACGCATCGCTACATGAACCTGATGCTTCCTACACTCACACCACCGCCACAACCACCATCACAACCAACACCAACACCAACACCAACACCACCACTATTTCTCCTGCCTAAAATATTATAAAAGGTAATTTAAATACACCAAAAACACAATAAAACACTCCTTACCTCCCCTAAACACACATTCACCACCACCACCACCACCACAGCAACAACCATTATCACTGTCAGTCATCATCTCATATTACCACCGCTGTCCTTGTCACATTACAAAGCCAATATCTCATTACGATTTCTAAGGACACACACACACACACACACACACACTAATAGTTAAGGTGCAGGATACGGCAAATAACACATAGGCAGCGTGTCATTAATGGATACAGCCTCCATCAGTTGGCATTAGCATAATTACCTCGCTATGTTTTACCGCGGATAATGGACACGTTAGTTATTGTTGCATTCACATATCTTACGTCATAAAGAACTGCGTAAGTGTGTGTGTGTGTGTGTGTGTGTGTGTGTGTGTGTGTGTGTGTGTGTGTGTGTGTGTGTGTGTGTGTGTGTGTGTGTGTGTGTGTGTGTGTGTGTGTGTGTTCATTAGCCACGATAATAATGATGATTACCTGTCAAGTTAATTAGATCAAGAGTCAACTTTGCTTCCAGGTAAGAATTTTTAAGCTTCAATCAATAAACTATTAAGGGAGAACCTCTTGCAAGTAGTGGTAGTAGTAGTAGTAGTAGTAGTAGTAGTAGTAGTAGTAGTAGTAGTAGTAGTAGTAGTAGTAGTAGTAGTAGAAGTAGTAGTAGAAGTAGTAGACGTAGTAGTAGTAGTAGTAGTAGTAGTAGTAGTAGTAGTAGAAGTAGAAGTAGAAGTAGTAGTAGTAGCAGTAGTAGTAGTAGTAGTAGTAGTAGTAGTAGTAGTAGTAGTAGTAGTAGTAGTAGTAGTAGTTAAACATTAAAAAACCATTTCCAGCAAAGTGGTTGTAAATCTAAACAGCATTCCATTTTCTTTTTCCTTTTAACTTTAAATAACGAAAGAAGAAAAAAAAACTAAAAGGCGACACAGAATAATTAGGCATCTTCTTTTACCTCTCTCTCTCTCTCTCTCTCTCTCTCTCTCTCTCTCTCTCTCTCTCTCTTTCGACCCACTGATTCCTCTAATTGGCTTCGTATTTCCGGCACGTTAAGAAAAAGAAAAATTAAGAAAAAAAAATACAAGAAAAAATCAAAACAAAAGAAAACAAGACACTAACAAACCCAAAATATAACAGTACAACAACAACAACAACAACAACAACAATAACAATAACAACAACAACAACGATAACAAATAATGAGCATCAGTAATAATAATAATAATAATAATAATAATAATAATAATAATAAATGGAACAAAGTTATGATTATGTACAATATTCAAACACGAGAGAGAATGAATAAATATAAAAGTTAAATACATACATACATACATACATACATACATACATACACACACACATACTTAGACATATAGAAAATAAATGTATGGTTACTAGAAATGAGAGAGAGAGAGAGAGAGAGAGAGAGAGAGAGAGAGAGAGAGAGAGAGAGAGAGAGAGAAGTGGAGGGAATGGATGTCGCATACTGATTGACTACGTGTGTGTGTGTGTGTGTGTGTGTGTGTGTGTGTGTGTGTGTGTGTGTGTGTGTGTGTGTGTGTGTGTGTGTGTGTGTGTGTGTGTGTAGGGAAGGTTCGTTTTACACACACGTTCTTATCAAGTCAATTTTTCGTACCTCAACAATCTTCCTCCTCCTCCTCCTCCTCCTCCTCCTCCTCCTCCTTCTCCTCCTCCTCCTCCTCCTCCCGTGCAGTGATGAATAAGGCAGATCCATATGAAGACCACATAACTCTAGTAATAATAATAAGAAGAAAAGAAAAAAAAAAAAAAAAGAAGAAAAGAAAAGAAGAAGAAGAAGAAGAAGAAGAAGAAGAAGAAGAAGAAGAAGAAGAAGAAGAAGAAGAAAAAGAAGAAGAAGAAGAAGAAAGAAGAAGAAGAGGAAGAAAAAAAAATAATACTAATGATAAGGCACACAACACAACCCCTTCATCTATGACAGGGAAACATAATATAAAGTACTACTCGTATCATCTCCCAACAAACACAGAGACTGAAACGCGGCACTTATTTACCACAGACTTATTGAAACGTGACCACTATTCACCGCAGACTTACTTGAAATGAGAACTACGAGAGAAAACAATAAACAACAACAACAACAACAACAACAACAACAACAACAACAACGATACAGGAAACTAAACTAAAACAATAAAAAACTGTAATCAAAAATATAAATAAAAAAAATTGATGAGCAAAAAAGAGATGACCAAAACAGTGTGTGTGTGTGTGTGTGTGTGTGTGTGTGTGTGTGTGTGTGTGTGTGTGTGTGTGTGTGTGTGTGTGTGTGTGTGTGTGTGTGTGTACCAGGGAGGGACAGGCAACATATTACTGTCATCATTGCCAAGATAATGAAGATCTCGGGCTAATTAATGATATAATTAGTGATCTAAATGGCCAAAAATAAGCGGCCGTCTTCCTCCTAATTACTCCCGAATGGTCTCCACCGGCTCGAACGATTCTCCTCTTTTCCTCCATTCCCCCTCCGTTATTAGCTATTTTTTCTCTCCTTCCCTCCCTTGATCTTAAACCCTCCTCCTCCTCCTCCTCCTTCTGCTTCTCCTGCTCCTCCTCTTCTTCCTCTTCCTCGTGGCCTTCACCTCCCTATTCTCTCTCTCTCTCTCTCTCTCTCTCTCTCTCAAGTGCACTCCTCCCAGCGCCTTTTTTTTTTTTTCTTCTTCTTTAGTTCCCCCGTCACGTCTGCAGTGTTTTTCCGTTTTCTGTGGATATCGCCGCGGCAACACACCCGTTTTCTTCCCCCGAGGCATGACAATGATAAAGACAACGCCGACGAGGACGATAGCCAGGCCAAGACGCGCCGTAATTCAGTCTTAACGCAAAACCTAATCTCCCTTAAACTTCCTACCTAGCACAATTATCTTTCCCTTTCCTCCTCCTCCTCCTCCTCCTCCTCCTTCTTCCCGAAACTCACGCCATCTTCCCTCTCTTCAAAGATTTACCCTTTCTCCTACACAGATCTTGCAGTCCTAATACCTCCTCCTCCTCCTCCTCCTCCTCCTCCTCCTCCTCCTCCTCCTAAGAACAAAAACTAAACAAAAAAAAAGCCTCTCTCTGTCTCTCTCTCTCTCTCTCTCTCTCTCTCTCTCTCTGCAGACTACAAAAGTTTGAAAATTCGCTACGTTCTTTAATCGACAAACCCAGTCATTACTTGAGTCTGAGAAGAAGAGGGAGGCTGTGAGATTATCTGGAGGAGGAGGAGGAGGAGGAGGAGGAGGAGGAGGAAGGAAGCTGATGCAAGGAAGGAAATATAATAAGCTGAGAATGTGCAGAAGAAAGGAAATGAGATGTGTAAGGGAAAGGAGGAGGAGGAGAAGGAGGATTATGGGAGGCTAGCTAGAGTGTTATGTGAATGGTGGTAAACAGGGAGATGATATGTGTGTGTGTGTGTGTGTGTGTGTGTGTGTGTGTGTGTTAAGGAGTTTCCATTCCTTCCTTGGCTTCCTTCGTACCTATAGCTGTTGTTGTTATTATTATTATTATTTGTTGTTGTTGTTCTATTGCTGCCGATAGTAGTAGTAGTAGTAGTAGTAGTAGTAGTAGTAGTAGTAGTAGTAGTAGTAGTAGTAGTAGTAGTAGTTTTTCGCAGTTATTCTTCCAAAACAACAGCAACAACACCCGAACACAAATAACAACACCGATAAAAGCCAACAAACAAACAAACAAACAAAACAAACACCACCACCACCACCGCAAGTAAAAAAAAAATCAAATCAATTGAAATAAAAAAAAACGGTGAAAAAATCTACTCCACAATACTCTTCCCTAACTTCTCTATTCTCTCTCCTCTCTTTTATCTTTTTTTTTTCTTTTTCTTTTCTTTTTTTCTCTTCTACACGCATCTCGATAAATAGAATGGAGAGAGAAAGTCAGTCTGTCAGTCACTCAGTCAGTCAGCTATCCAGCCAAACAGCCAGCCAGCCAGCCTCTCTCTCTCTCTCTCTCTCTCTCTCTCTCTCTCTCTCATAAACGATTCTAGTCTCCATTCCTACTCTCTTTCTCATTCTTTTTTTTTCTTTTCTTTATCGTGGTTAACATTATTCACCGCTGTTCTCCTCCTCCTCCTCCACCACACTTTCTTCTCCCCTGTAGTTAAGACTTTAGTACCTGGACACATTTTCACCTTAAGATTTGTGTACGATTAGACCATTTTATTGACATTAGGAAGGGTCTATGGAGGTCGGAAGATGAATAGCCATAGTCTTCACTGTTTTATTCCCCATCAAAGTTTCTGAAGGTGTATGAAATCACCAAATATTAAGCAGAATGAATATGAAAAAAAATAAATAAATAACATCCACCCAAGGCAACACAACCACCACACACACTAAGCTATATCAAACCAGAGGAAAAATAAATTAACAACACATTTAAAAAAAAAAAAAAAAAAAAAAAAAGAGAACAAGAACACATACAGACATCAAGAAATAAAAGAACACACAAGTCTATCCTTCCCCTTCCCTGACACACACACACACACACACACACACACACACACACACACACACACACACACACACACACACACACACACACACCAGCCAACACATTTATTTATCCCACACATGTAATCTTCTTCACTTATTATACTGGAGCAAGGCTGGGGAGGAGGAGGAGGAGGAGGAGGAGGAGGAGGAGGAGGAGGAGGAGGAGGAGGAGGAGGAGGAGGGGAGGGTAGGGGACAGGACAGAAGGAGAAGGAAAAGGAGAAGAAGAAGGAGAAGAAGGAGAAGGAGAAGGAGAAGGAGAAGGAAAGGGAAGAGGAGAGGAGATGATAGAAGAGGAAAGTAGAGTAAAGGATAGAGAAGAGAAGAGAAGAAAAGGAGAGGAGAGGAGAGAAGGAGGAAAGAGGAAGGGGATGGGTGAGAGGCTGTCTGACCCCCTTTCCCCCTGTCTTTCATAATGCACTATATAAACACCATCACTCACTGCAACCTCATCACGATCAATGAAGTATGAGCTAATCTGTGGTGATTGTATAATTAGCAACAATTTGGCTGGAGAATTAACATGGTGCTGAGAGAAAGAGAGAGAGAGAGAGAGAGAGAGAGAGAGAGAGAGAGGATGGGAGGTCAACCAGGGAGCAAAACCTATTAGCACAAGATTTACGAGACAGACAGCTTTGGCATGGCAGCAGTACGGGAAGGCAACAGCACAGCAATCAACACTGGTGCAGCTTTCTAATACTGGAATTCATGCAGCAAACAATTGGCCATTTCCATAAATTAACTTGGGATGGGTAATGGAAAAATATATACATAGGAAAATATAAATTGTGAGTGAATGTTACTGTTACTATATGTGAAGTAAGTGAAGTTTTTTTAAATATTTCGGTGTGCATGAATCAACTTGGATGGAAAATGAGAAAATAAAAGATGTAAATAGGAAAAATTGCTTTAGTGAATGTTACTGTATGTGCAGGAAGTGAAGGTTCCTATTACAGCATTTCAGTTTATGCAGCAAACAATTAGTGAAGAAAAATCTACAATCTACTTCAAGGGAGGAATACTGGGTTGTCACTGGAAGTAAGTTGATCTTCCTTTTCTTGATATCTTTTGTTTTTTTTCTTTTTTCTTTTATTTATATTTATTTTTATCTATTTAATCATCCTGTGAGAGGAAGCAAAAAAGAGAAAATGCAATGTTCCCAGACACATCAATCATGTACTAGTTTCATAATGCTTTGATCTTCACATCTATCCACATCTAATGACTGTTATTATGAACTCTACAAAGAAAACAGCTTAGGGTGATGAGAGTCTCCATTAATCTTGTCCTTACATTTCCTTCCAACACACTCTTATCCTTTCATTCTCCTCCCACTCCAGTAAATATGCATGAAACACTCTGATTTTTAGGTGTGAAGTAATGGGAACATGTACATCAATATCAGACATTCATCCCCATTCTAGTTCCCAAACCCGCCATGGAATTATAATTGTAACTAAAACTTACGAGTGTTATTCTGGCGTTATTTTTTGCTCCATAACCTTCATTTTCCTGTGGCAAAGACACGTTATAATACAAAATGTATTTACGTCTTTAGATTTTTTATTTCATCTTTTGTTTTTGTTTTAAGAATCTTTTCAAAATCTGGATCTTTTTTACTTTTTTTAACCAAAAAATATTAATACAAAATTACAGGTCACATATATGAAAAAATAGCAACGTGAATTGAAAGAAGAAGTATTCTTCTCCTTTTTAGCTTTTGTTTCATTGAAATCAAGCTAAAATTGGCTTCAAAATAGATTTTAGAAGGGGAATAACTTATGTTTTGAGGTACGAGCCGATAAAGTTTATCGATCGATCAATCGATCACTAGGAAGTTTATTCAGGTTTACTATATGTTCTTTTTTATCATCTACAATCTCATAATACAATCAGATGTATTTCTAAGCACATCAGGCTCCTAGTCCCCTTCTGTCAATGATATGTTGGTCCTGAAGAGGCTTTTCTTCCAACGTCCAGCTCACACTTTTTCTGGTTGTGATGTGTTCTTGAAGTTGCATGTTGTGCAGTGCATAGTTATGGTGTTCTCGTATACATCAGGCTCCAAACTGTAGTCAAAGGCAGGATCTGGGCATGAACAACGAGAGGAAAGAAGATTTTTCAGCCTCCTTTTCATCAGCATGACAAGCTCGTTGTCACTATTCACATCTTCATTTCCTTTCTCAATATTTTGTAGAAGAGCTTCACTAATTGTGAGTAATGAGGCCCTTTCTTCTTCATTTCCTTTTCTTTGTTTTGCATGAGATGTGGTGGGCTGTGGTGTGGCAGTGGTGAGGGTGGTGGTGGTGGGTGACACGAGGATGTGTACTGGAGCATCTGAGGTGTCAGGTTCAACATGCTCTTTTTTACTTTGCACTTCCATAATCATATTCCAGACATCCTTACTCTGCTTATTCCTCTTAGACACCCATCCCATGGTTGGCAGTAGGTGAAAAGCAGGATGCAGTAACTAAATTACGTTCTGTTTAGCAGAGTGAAGGGCGGGTAGTGAGAGACACAGCAACAACCTCTCTCTCTGATAGCTTTCCCCTACTGAGTCTCACTGGTGCCTTGGTTGATGCCACCCATACACACACACTCGCTTTCAGTGTTGCCGTATCATGTCCACCAAAAAAAGTAAAGATTTTTGTCTTTTTTTTTCATAGTTTACGAGAAAAAAAAAAAAGATTCTGCTGATGGAAACAAACACACGTAGTTGAGTACGGGACCTTTAAATGACATTTAAATGGAAACCAGTGTGCATTTCACCATAAAACTTTGAGAAATAATAGCTTACGCATATACCTACCATATATTTTTTTTCCACAAAAAACATTATTTTTCATATTTTTTCGGTCTTTAAACCAGACACCCCCCTTAACCAGAAACAGCCCTAAACTATTCTTTGCCTTACCTTGGATTGCCGCGGAGAGCTGCATGGTGAAGGGAGTTGAATCCATTGTTGTTGGTGAGGGTGATGTCCGCTGCGTGGTCCAGGAGTAGAGTGAGGATGTCGTCACGCTTCTTTGACACAGCATCATGAAGGGGAGTGTCCCCCTCATGATCCTGCACAGAAGGAAACATATATCTCTGAGAACTGTTCCTCACCAAGAATATATCACTATGGACTCTTCTCCTTAAGTCTTTATCAAAATTCCTGCAAGTTCATTCTTCATCCACCAGTAACCTGGCAATATTTCCAAAAACTCAAATTCACCACTACAAAGGGAAACTAAAGCTAACACCCAAGTGAACATGTGAAACAGAGCTCCCAGCACCCTACAAAAAAAAAAAAAAAGACAACTCTGGAGCACAAAATCCTTCAGCTGTAGGAAACACCCAAAAAAAGTTTCCCCTGTCAATGCGAAATAAAATTGATGAGGCCCTCACCTGGAGACTTGGGTGGCCACCCAGTTCCAGCAGGGTCTTCACCACACCCACATGGCCCTTGTTCACTGCCACGTGGAGAGGTGTTTGGCGCCTCTTGCTGCGGGCATTGAGATCAGCACCATCCTCTGCCAGCAGCTGCACCACGGCGGGCTCATCACCATACGCTGCGTGGTGAATGGCACGGTCGCCATCCTTGTCCTGGAAAGACGCAAATACACACCAGGGAAGTAAGTGTAAGGAAAAACTGTACTAGTACAGTAAAACAGCAATCAAAAGCCAATAGACAGGCAATAACTCTTACTACTGTCAGTTTGTATGTCAAGGTTTGATGGAAGCTGCAAGCCAGTGTCTGTTCATATCTAAGGATCAGTTCCAAATAGTAGCAATTTGTCACTATTAAAAAAATTTGACTGATAAAAGATGTCTGTGCATGGACCACCTTCATTAATTTACAGCACAGATAATGAAATAGACATATAGAACAGCAAACTATATAAAACACAAAAAATTGCTTCAAAAGAAAATCTCATCAAAACCACACAAACTCTCCTCACCTCCTTCTCCACATGAGCATTGTTGCGGAGCAGGATGTGGATCACCTCCAGGTGGCCATTCTGACTGGCTGCCTGCAGTGCCGTGTGGCCAGCAAACACTCCATTCACATCCACATCTCCCTTCTTCAGAAGTTCATCAACCTGGGGACACAAATGTGCAAAGTAAAGATATGAGGTTCTTCTCTTACTCCTCCTGCTACTGTTATTTGAATCAGTGACACCAAGCTCTCCACACAGTTCCATGCCTCTTCAGGCTAAGCCTTGTCACCTTCACTATGCTCCAAGAGAACTCCACTTGGAGTTAACCCACCTTCTGAGCATCCCCTGTAGCAGCGGCCTTCACCAGTTCCTCCGTCAGGTCCCCAGAAACATGAGCTTCAAATATCTTCTTCAATAATGCACTTAATCTCTCTGTTGGGTAAAAAAAGAGCAATGTAAGCAACAAAAGTCTAAAAATGTTCTTTCTTTATATAGGAAGCACACAGGAGGTTTTGAGTAAAAGTGATGAATGAACTGGAAATATTGGTTATGTTATCTCTCTCTTGCATTAAGAAGATGACATAATAGGGATACTAAAGTAGGCCTTGTGGAGCTGAAAATATACAGATGATAAAACAATAGGGGTAACAACTTATGGGTGGAACTCTTTTGAAGCCTTCCTCGTGTATATATCAGAAATACTGAAAGTACTGGTTACCTTTTACAACTGGGAGAGACAGAACAGGTGAGAGAATGTAGAGAATCTTTTATGACTAAAGACACAAGTGATAAAAGAAAAGTACAGGTAACAGGAGTAGGCAGTAGTCACCTGCCGCCCGGTGGAATACTCCAGGAGAGGTACTTACGGGGATGTAGGCAGTGCTGCAGACTGAGTGATTCCCCGTGTCCTCTCTTCCCGGTTCCCTTTGTGGTCTCATTTATACAATTGAGCAGCTGCAGCCTGCCCTCTAAAGACAACTTCTACTACTTCCTACACTACACTACAACACCTTACACTTTTACACTCTCTTCAAATCAAAATTTAATAATGGCTTCACCACGCCCTGCCTCAGAGTCCCCTCTGGGAGGGGACCATAAATGTCCCCAGGTCGGACTGCCCTCTGCTGTCGACCTTGGGTGTCTTGACACTTCATCTAATACTTTCACTATCAATTTCTGCAACATTCGTGGCCTTCGTTCTAATTTTCAATCTGTGGAACACCACCTCTCCTCTACTAAACCTCATCTTCTCTTCCTAACTGAAACACAGTTGTCTGTGACTACTGACAGCAGCCCCTTTTCTGTTCCCTCCTACTTGCTCTATCCTCATTTTCAATCCAAAGCTGGATGTTGCGCATACGTGCGTAACGACACCACTTGCTCTCGTGCCCACAATCTTGAATCTTCAGAATTTTCTACCATCTGGCTAAGACTTCAATGTCACTCTCTAACTAAATTCATCTGTGCTGTATACCTCTCACCTAATTCCTCTGACTATGTAAAATTCTTTGACTATTTGACTTCCAAGGTGGAGCACATCTTATCTCACTTTCCTTTTGCTGAGATCTCCATTTTAGGGATTTCAATGTTCACCACCAGCTTTGGCTTTCATCTTCTTTCACTGACCAACCTGGTGAACAAACCTTCAACTTTGCTATCCTTCATGACCTAGAGCAGCTAGTGCAGTTCCCTACCCGTATTCCTGACCGCCTTGGAGACACGCCCAACATTCTTGATCTTTTCCTAACCTCCAACCCTTCTGCTTACTCTGTTAAACTTTCCTCTCCGTTGGGCTCCTCCGACCACAATCTAATTTCCGTTACCTGTTCTATCACTCCAGTGCAGCCTCAGGACCCGCCTAAGCGGAGGTGCTTCTGGCATTTTAACTCTGCTAAGTGGGAGGAACTAAGGCAGTACTATTCTGATTTCCTTGGGATGATTATTGTTTTCATGTCAGAGATCCTTCTCTTTGTGCCGAGCGCATAACAGAGGTGATTATCTCTGGCATGGAGCTATACATTCCTCATACTTTCTCTAACCCTAAAGCTAAAAAGCCTTGGTTTAACTCTGCTTGTTCTCGTGCTGTCAATGATAGAGAGGCGGCTCACAAACGGTTCCGTAGCCATCCAACTGCTGAAACTCATGCCCTATATATTTCTGCCCGTAATCATGCCAAATCTATTCTCCAACTTACTAAAAACTCTTTCATCAATAGAAAATGTCAAAGTCTTTCCAATTCTAACTCCTCTCGAGATTTCTGGCATCTAGCCAATAATATCTCTAACAACTTTACTTCTTCGTCTTTCCCTCCTTTACTTCATCCAGATGGCTCTACAGCTGTCTCTTCTTTTCTAAAGCTGAACTCTTCGCTCAAACCTTTGCTACCAACTCAACTTTGGATGATTCTGGGCATATTCCTCCTACTCCTCCACCCTCTGACTACTTCATCCCTAAAATTAAAATTCTTTATAAAGACGTTTTCCTGGCCCTCTCTGGCCTTGATTCTCGGAAGGCTTACGGTCCGGATGGAGTCCCTCCTGTTGTTCTCAAAACTGTGCTTCCGAACTCGCTCACTGCCTGGTCAAACTCTTTCATCTGTGTCTCTACTTCTATTTATCCTTCTTGCTGGAAGTTTGCTCACATTCAACCTGTCCCTAAAAAGGTGACCACTCCAATCCTTCTAACTACCGCCCTATAGCTTTGATTTCCTGCCTTTCTAAAGCCTTTGAGTCTATCCTTAATAGGAAGATAATGAGGCATCTATCAGCTCACAACCTTCTCTCTGATTGCCAGTATGGTTTCCGTAAAGGCAGATCTACTGGTGATCTTCTTACTTTCCTAACTGAATCTTGGTCATCCTCTTTAGGGACTTCGGTGAAACCTTTGCTGTCGGCCTTGACATATCGAAAGCCTTCGATAGAGTCTGGCACAAATCTTTAATTTCTAAACTACCCTCCTACGGATTCTATCCTTCTCTCTGTACCTTCATCTCCAGTTTCCTTTCCGATCGTTCTATTGCTGCTGTAGTAGACGGTCACTGTTCTTCCCTAAAACTATCAACAGTGGTGTTCCACAGGGTTCTGTCCTATCACCCACTCTCTTTCTATTATTCATCAATGATCTCCTAAATCTGACTCAATGCCCTATCCACTCCTATGCTGATGATACCACCTTGCATTATTCAACAGCGTTCAACAGACGCCCAACCCAACAACAATTAAATGACTCAAGGCGAGATGCTATAGGACGCCTAACTTCTGATCTTTCACTTGTTTCTGATTGGGGCAGAGAAAACCTGGTTTTGTTCAATGCCTCAAAAACTCAATTTCTACAACTATCTACTCGACATAACCTTCCAGACAACTATCCTCTCTTCTTCAATAACACTCAACTTCCCTCTCCTCTACATTAAACACACTCGGTCTATCCTTCACTAAAAATCTAAACTGGAAATTTCACATCTCTACTCTTGCTAAATCAGCTTCCAAGAAGTTAGGTGTCCTATGGCGTCTTCGTCCATTTTTCTCTCCTCCCAGCTGCTTGCTCTGTACAAGGGCCTTATCCGCCCGTGTATGGAGTATGGCTCTCATGTCTGGGGGATCCACACACAGCTTTACTAAACAAGGTGGAATCTAAAGCTTTTCGTCTTATCAACTCTTCTCCTCTAACTGACTGTCTTGATTCTTTAAGTCACCGCCGCAATGTTGCATCTTTATCTGTCTTCTACCGCTGTTTTCATGCTGTCTGCTCTTCTGAACTTGCTAACTGCATGCCTTCCCCTCCTGCGGCCTCGCTGCACAAGACTCTCTACTTCTTCTCATCCCTATTCTGTCCATCTTCCTAATGCAAGAGTTAACCAGTATCTTCACTCCTTCATTCCCTACACTGGTAAACTCTGGAACTCTCTACCTGTGTCTGTATTTCTACCTGCCTATGACTTAAACTCTTTCAAAAGAGGAGTGTCAAGACACCTCTTACATTAACTGGACCCTCCTTTTAGATTTTTTTGTTTTTTCTCTTTCTACTTTCCTCTTAACAGGGCCTGGCAACCAGCGGGATTTTTTTTTTTCCAACACTTTGTTTTCCCTTGGCCAGTGCCCTTGTAATGTGTAAAAAAAAAAAAAAAAAAAAAAAAATATACAGTTGGAACTCTCACAGTCATTTAAAATACAACTCAAATCTCTCCACCCTGCTGGCCACACTCACCCCCACTTGCCGCCCCTGGCACAGACCCATCGGAGGACACCTTGGTGACAGCAGCGGGGTTGTAGGTCCATGAGGTGCCACACACTTCCACCTTTAGATCGTTGTCGTGGTAGATCTGCTGCACACGGCCAATCTTCCCTAACGTCTGGCAGAGAAGAAGGGACACTGCTTTATATAAACTCCTTTGTCTGAGCTTCACTGATACTGCTGTTTTCTGCTGTGTGTGTGTGCTGTAATGTCCACTATTTGCATTACACATGTTATCATTATACCAGACAAGCAACACAATAAAACATTCAAACACAGGGACTGCTCACCGGCACCATGGCCTCAGCCCACTCCCCGTGGCCACGCTGCAGGATCTTGATTCGCTCCAGGTCAGCACAGATCTGCACTAAGTCCCCCACACTGAACTGCTGGCTGGTGCTGGCCTCATTGCTCACCATCATGCCGCCGCCTACCTTGGTCAGCACCGCAGGGTTGAACGTCCACCTGGTGACAGACAAGGTCAGTGTTGGAAGGCAAGCCTGTCATGTCCAGCCTTTTTATTCTAATTTTGTATTTACATCTTCATGTACACTGTGTTATCAGTATCATATTAACACTTTGAATGAAATTATTTGGCACCTGTACAATAAAAATTTATAATTTTGGCAATTAAAAAAAAATCAAGATTAAAAGATTTCTACAAGATTACAGATTACCAGACCATCCATATCTGAAGGAGAATACTAATATAAGACATTTATATCAATCAAAAGTATTTTTCTAGTCTAAGTTTTGAGAGATTGATAAAGGATCATGCACTGCTACTAACAGATCAAAAGAACATATTCATGTGCATAATGGTTCCTCCTTAAGTCAGTGATATATCCCATATTCCAGTTAAAATTTTCAACTTGATATTCTAAACTTTTCTTAACACATGTCCTTCCTTACCTGTACAAAAATTCAGAAATTTTTTGCAATACAAAAACTTCCTGTAAGATTGCACATTAATAAACCAACAAAAGCAGAATACAAATATAAAAAGTATATATCAACACACCTGTTGCCGGAGGGATATGCCACCACAATGTCATGGTCCTCGTCAATGCCCACCACAGTGCCCGTGGTGCCCAGACACTCAAACATGCCGTCTGTCCAGCCCCCATGGCCGTGCTGCAGTGACTGGACAATCTCAAGCTCCAGGTCCACATTCACCTGAGGGAGAGACAGTCAAGGTTATACACACAATATAGGTCCCATTCCCACCTCACTCATGTTGATGATCTGTGTACAATGGTAAGGTATGCATTAATAGGATGACTGGCTTCAAACATCTTCAAAACTCTCCTGTCCAGTCTGTCCACTACTTTTACATGAGAAACATGAGAAACCATCACTTTATCTGGCTGACTCAAACTCACATAGGGACACAGCAAACTTTTAACGATAACTCTCAAAAGAATTCATACTTTCTCACGTGAAATATTATGTAGGGTACCTTAATTTCCGCTCCCTCTCCAAGGCCACTGATGGAAATGGTTACAATGAATATCAAAAGTTTATACACATTACAATATTGTAAGCACACAATACCTTTGATTACCCTTTGTCTGCTTCATCCACACTCTCCTGGGAAATATACTTACAAGAAAAACAATAACAGTTAGACAAGGAAAGATGACAAAAATATAGAAACACACATTAGCAATTACCACATTACATGCTAAGATAATACAAGGATCCCAATACTTCATAATCCTACCAAACACACAATTATCTGGATGGGATTAGTGGATGCAGATATGACTGACAAGCAAGGTCTGGTATTACTAAAAGGTTCATTCTACTTCTTTGCTCCCCAACATCATCATCATCACTCTCATGAGCCATCAAAACACAGGAAAGGAAGTTGTCTGTCAAGAATGTAAGGATCAGAAAGACAAATCTAGCAAACAGCACATTCATCAACATTCTTAACACAATCATTTGGTCAGACTTCATGCACTTCAGGAGATACTTAACTGAAAGCTTGTATATTTTCAGCACTATCTCTTCATCCAAACAGAACTGCTACAACTTAACAGCCATTCCTTTCTTCCTCAGAACATTCCTCCAAACCAAAGTAGAGACAAACTCTGACTACTAATCCATTAAAGATATACAAGAAAATACAAACATCACTCATTCCATTACACTTCAAAGTACAGTAAGATGCAAAAACCCTGACTAGCAATCCATTAATAGGGGGACACATGTACTGTACATAAAAATACTGGCATCCTAGAATACAAATACTCATTCCATTAAATTTCAAGGTACAGTAAGAAGTCACTGAGCAAACTTTTAATCACATCAACTGCAATGCCCAGATATTAACCTCATGCAGGCAAGGGCATGCATGTGGGCAGCAGGACTGAGGGTAATTAAAAAAAGGGAACAGCAAACACGGAACAATTCTTACACTTACTTGGTCTCCAATGGCAAGTCCGTGAGGCCCAGAGCGTCCCGGGTTCTGCTCCCCCAGCATGGGTAGGTGGTCTCTGTACACTGTCCCTCCCTTGGCATCATTCACCACTTTCAGATCAGCCTTAGCACAGAAAAATATCAATTGGTAATTCTTTTTATCACTTTTAAATATCAGCTTGCATAATAAACACAATAATATTCCTCTTCTCATCACAACTACTGCTTGTTAATGTTTTGTCATAAGGAAAAGTTATGGATAAAATTATGCACTCTTACACCTTACCCAACATACATACACACAACACACAGTAACACCACACCATTAGCTTCCTCTAACACATCCTCACCCAACACAACACCACACCTGGTTTTCATCACTCCCCAGCACCCACTTGCCACCACTCACCATGCCCTCAAAGCCCACTCTGTACAGGTTCTTGGCTCCATTGTCCCATATCACATAGGCTGCAGAGCGGGGCGAGGCAGCGGACCAGTCTTGGATCTCAGACACCTTACCCCGTCGCCCGTTGCCCCCATCCTGGTCCTCCCACTGCCAGTCTACGCCCCGCACCACCCTCGCCCCGGGAAAGATGCCCCGAATACCAATCTTCTTGCTCTTCCGTCGTGGCTCCAAAAGTACTCTGCAAGTGGATGTGTTGGTTTATTTGGTGGCTAAGATGAATCAGGCTATCAAGGAGGAGTGATTGATGAGTTGGTGAACATTATATGAGCATACTAGTTCTAAAAATAGATGAAAGGATAAAGGGTTCCACGATATATCCCATTTTTCTAATCGCAATATATACCTTAGTTTAAACTCACTGATCAGAATAGCAACAACTTGAATGTTACCACATGTACATAGCAAAAATATTAGGATTAAACACTAAAACTAAAAAAAAAAAGAAAATGTTCATTAAGCAGTGAAGCAAGAAGGCATAATGTATCTTTACATCAAAAAATAAACACATCTGTAAAAATATAAGAATCACAATAATATGATAATTTATATGGAGTTGAAACAGGAATTATATAAGAACAAAACAACCACAATAATAAAATATTCTGATTCTCACATAACACTAAGAAACACTGAGAGTAGTACACAATTGTCACCGCAGCACACAGCACTACACACACTCACCTCTCACAGCCAATGGTGGTGATGCGGTAAAAGCGGTGGCGGGGATTGTGCTTGTCGCTGTGGTAGCACACCGAGCACAGGTCATAGTTGCTGCACTCGGCACACTTCCACCGGATGCCAAAGATAGGCTGCTGCCGACAGGTGTCACACATGGTGCCCTCATGCTTCACTCCTGATGGCACCACATAATTATAACATCAGAATGTTCTTACTTGGCACTTATTACTATAGGAAGACTATGACATGTGAACTTAACACTGAAAGACTTGAGAAGCATTATGTCCCATCACTGACCTTTACCTTCCACACATCGAGGAATTACTAGGTGAAGCAACAATATTCAATATCTTTCTTTGATTTGTCCTTTCTATTTTTCAGCATCAAATTCCATACCTATCTTTATCTATCCATTCAAATTAATCCTCTGGCTCAAAAACCTGACATAGATTGTCCCTATGCATATTTCTTCTTAAAAAACTATGAAACATCAACATATAAAGTCAACTAGCACAAAGACATCAAGAAATATTGACATTTGATATCTAACTGCAATATCAGACACAAGGTACAACATAACTCTGTCCCTCCTGCCACACCCTAACCTGTCATTACTTCCAACAGACTGGTGTACCTGCCGGCTTGAGCTACACAAGTATTTCATAAACAATTTCTTTGACTTGCTTGAATGAAATGAAAAAAAAAAGTCAACACACACACTCACCTGTAGGGGCTGAGTCCAGCACCCGCAGGTCATAGGCGCCTGCACAGCGGTAGTTAGCAGCAGTGCCATTGTCCCACACCACCACTACTTCTTCAGGGGACTCAAAATTGCGCACAGTGCCAACGTGGCCCTCGCCGCCATCCTGCAACACCAATGCACTGAGACACAGAGGAACTGAGAAATGGTACAGCACAGCATGCATGACACTGAAAACTACAACTGGATGTTGGGCCAATCAAGAAAAGTAGTTACACATGATTTTTTGTCACTTCACTCCCACACTAGTCACTTTGGCCTGGTCACTGGTCCAGTAGTCATCAAACTATACTGCTTTGTAGCCATCTGTGCTTCATCAACATGCAGTGTTTATCTAAATGATATGTAGATATTAAACACTTGACGATGGTGGGATGACCTCTCTTGGTCAAACACTTCTGTACACTAAGGGTATATCTGCTACACTTCGCAATAGGTAAGGGGAGTGGAATTAATGTACTTGACAGCATATCTATAAATCTGCAGCAGGTATAACAAGTCGGGAATTACAGTACTGAGGGGGCGGTAAATTTGACTAACACCTCCACAAATTAACATGGAACAAATGGAGATTCCTAAAGGGTTATGTGTGCTTAAATAACATGCTATGCCACCCGCCAGAGGAGTGAGGGGATGGGCTGTCGTGCCGCTAGGTCAGCAGGACACAAACACACACACAGTCAGGCCACACACCTGCTTCCCCCACTTCCAGTCCGGGCCTCTGATCACTCTGGCGCCAACACCCTCCATCATGTATCTAGTATTTCTTCCCGCACTGGCCCCCGCAGCCTCCATGGCCAGGCACACAGGGCAGAAGGAGGTGCAGCTGGCTCAGGAACACGCTCCACACACACTCACAGGCACACCTTCACCTCCACACTGTGTTTACATTCATCCGCGTTCGAGATTAATTAATTTAATGTTCATAACTATTTCACGCTTATGCTGATGCTATTAATACTTATTTATCCTGGCAATTTAATCTTATGATTCTAATGCTTTAAGTATATTCTCATTTTTTTTGATAGATATTGTATGACTCCAAAATAAAGTCTTTAAAAGTTTGGTATCACATTTACCTAATGAAGTGAGACAAATACTAGCTGAAATATAAATTAAAAGAAACTGAAAAGATATCAAACAAATGTGCTGTGTAGTAATGTTTTAATCAATTTATCATTCTGCCTAGATAGCACTCGAATGTGACAGGGCGCGCATTTCAAATGTGCATACACACACACACACACACACACACACACACACACACACACACACACACACACACACACACACGGGAAAAAGTAACCATGCAACATTAGAATTAGAAATGCAGGAATGGGAAGTGCTAAGATACAAGGAGGACTACAAAAAGGAGATATTAAATTATGCAAGAGCAAATTTTGAAAAGTTAAGGCAAATTTTTGGTGGCATAGAATGATGAAACTTTATGAATGGCAAGACAGCACAGAGGAAATATGAATTATTCCTGCAAAAGTATAACAAAGGAATGATGAAATACATACCACTCTATAGAGTAAAGAAGAGTAAACAAGCCTGGTACAATGGCAGATGTATAGAACCTAAGAGAAAAAAAAGATAAAGCTTGGAAGAAACTGAAAAAGCGAGAAATATAAGCAATGGACAGCAGTTTAATGATGTTAGAAATTAATATATTAGAGTAAGAAGAAAGGAAGAAAGAAACTTAGAGAAAGATGTGATACAGAAAAGTGAAGATAAACCCAAGTTATTCTGCAAGTATATAAATGATAAGATGAAGAATAAGGAAACAATTGGAAAAATAGTTAAAGGAGGAAAGACCAAACAGCAAAAGAAATGAGTGAAATAATGAATGAGAGCTTCAAGAATGTGTTCACTTAAGAAGAGGATTTTACAGAACCAAATAGAACATTGCATTGTACAGGCTTGCAGGAAATCATAGTTCACAAACAAGATATTGGAAGACTACTAGAAAATTTGGATATCAGAAAAGCAATGGGACCAGATGGTGTGTCATGCTGGGTGCTAAAGGAATGTAAAAATTAATTGTTAGAACCAGTTAGGAAATTATTACAAGCTCATTAAAGGAAGGGAGAGTACCACTGAATGGAAGAGAGCCAACATAATCCCAATATTCAAAGAAGGAAAGTCAACTGAGCCATTAAATTATGGACTGATGTCACTTACAAGTGTTATGGGCAAGATATGTGAAATTGTTATCAAAGAAAAATGGGTTGATATCTGGAAGAAAAACAAGTTATATCGAACAGACAATTTGGGTTTAGGACAGGAAGATCATGTGTGTCAAATTTACTAAGTTTCTACTCAAGAGTAGTGGAAGGACTGGAAAGCAGAGACAGATGGGTGGACACTGTGTACTGTACCTGGACATAAAAAAAGGCTTTTAATAAAAGTCCCTCATGGAAGACTACTTTGGAAGTTGGAGAGCATAGGAGGACTGAGAGGAAAATTATTAGATTTGATAAGGGACTACTTGAAGGAGAGAGAGATGAGAACTGTGATCAGAGATACATACTTATCCTGGAGTAAAGTAACAAGTGAAGTGCCACAGGTGTCAGTGTTAGCTCCCATTATGTTTTAGGTATATGAAGATGACATGCAGTATGGAGTGACCAGTTATATCAATTTGTTTGCTGATGATGCAGAATGGTTAAGAATACTTAAGACCCAAGAAGACTGTTTGCTGCTACATGAAGATATAGAAAAAATTCATGAGTGGAGTAATAAGTGGAAGTTAGAATTCAATGCCAAGAAATGCTGCATAATGGAATTAAGAAAGAATAAGAGAAGAACAGTATGGAACTATTTGATGGGAGAGGAACAAATAATAAAGACTAAAGAGGAAAAGGTCTGAGAGTGGTTATACAAGAAACTCTGAGCCTCAAAAGCACATAAATAAAATATTTGGAACAATGTATAAAATGTTGGCTAATATTAGGATGGCATTTCAGTATGTACATAAGTATAGGATGAAAAAATTATAACAAGAATGATATGTCTAAAGTTGGAATATGCAGCAGTGGTGTGGTCACCGAGCTTGAGAAAGGATATAAGAAGATTAGAATGGATTCAGAGGATAGCTACAAAGATGATGCTGGAACTAAAGGACCTAGCATATGAAGAAATGGGACTCCCAACCTTACAAGATACAAAAGAAAGGAGACCTAATAACATTATATAAAATAGTTATATAATGGCATTGAAAAGATAGACAAGCGAGACCTGGTGCTGGTGACTTTTTTTTTTTTTTTTTTTTACGTAGGGAGGAGGGCCAGCCAAGGGCAAAAAAAAGAAAGTTAGAAAAATGCCCACTTGAGCACTGGCTCTCCAAAGAGTAGAAAAAGTGCCAAAACCGTCAGCCAGAATTAGGGGAGCAAATGCCTCGATACCTCCCTCTTAAAAGAAGACAAGTTGTAGGAATTTGGAAATACAGATGCAGGGAGGGAGCTCCAGAGTTTACCAGTGAAAGGGATGAATGACTGAGCGTACTGGTTAATTCTTGCATTAGAGAGTTGGACAGAATAGGGATGAGAGGAAGAAGAAAGCCTTGTGCAGCGTGGCCGCAGGAGGAGGGAGGCATGCAGTTAGCAAGATCAGTAGAACAGTTACCATGAAAATAGCGATAAAATATAGAAAGGGATGCAACATTTCGGCGGTGAGAAAGAGACTGAAGACAGTTAGTCAGAGGAGGGAGTTGATGAGACGAAGAGCTTTCGATTCCACCCTATCAAGCAAAGCTGTGTGACTGGAACCCCCAAACATGCGAAGAGTACTCCATACAGGGACGGATAAGGCCCTTATACAGAGTAAGCAGTTGGAGGGCGAGAAAAACTGGCGGAGACGCCTCAGAACACCTAACTTCATAGAAGCTGTTTTAGCAAGAGATGAGATGTGAAGTTTCCAGTTAAGATTATGAGCAAAGGACAGACCGAGGATATTCATTGTGGAAGAGGAAGACAGTTGAGTGTCATTGAAGAAGAGGGATAGTTGTCTGGAAGGTTGTGTCGAGTTGATAGATGGAGGAATTGAGTTTTGAGGCATTGAAAACTACTAGATTTTCTCTGCCCCAATCGGAAATTTTAGAAAGATCGGAAGTCAGGCGTTCCGTGGCGTCCCGCGTGATCTGTTAATTTCCTGAAGGGTTGGACGTCTCTGAAAGAACGTGGAAAGATGTAGGGTGGTATCATCAGCGTAGGAGTGGATAGGGCAAGAAGTTTGGTTAAGAAGGTCATTAATGAATAATAGAAAGAGAGTGGGTGACAGGACAGAACCCTGAGGAACACCACTATTAATAGGTTTAGGAGAAGAACAGTAGCCGTCTACCACAGCAGCAATAGAGCGGTCGGAAAGGAAACATGAGATAAAGTTGCAGAGAGAAGGATAGAAGCCGTAAGAGGGCAGTTTTGAAATCAAAGCTTTATGCCAGACTCTATCAAAAGCTTTTGATATGTCTAACACAACAGCAAAAGTTTCACCGAAATCTCTAAAAGAGGATGACCAAGACTCAGTAAGGAAAGCCAGAAGATCACCAGTAGAGCGACCTTGACGGAAGCCATACTGGCGATCAAACAGAAGATTGTGAAGTGACAGATGTTTGAGAATCTTCCTATTCAGGATAGATTCAAAAACTTTAGACAAACAAGAAATTAAAGCTATAGGATGGTAGTTTGAAGAAGCTGGAAGGACAAGAGTACATGCAAAGAAGATCAGGAAGAGGCAGTGTGTGAAGCATATTGGAAAAATCCATTTCCCACATAGAACAGTGAAAAAGTGGAATGCATTAAATGATGAAGTTGTTGCAGCACATAATGTGCATTGCTTTAAAGAATAATTGGATTAGTGGACATATGGAGACAGGACACTACAAGCTCCACTCAAACCCTGAACAATACAACTAGGTAAATACACACACACACACACACACACTCCGTAATGGGGAAGACTGGCTGGATGACCAGCAGACGACCAAGGTGAATTACACACACACACACTCTCTCTCTCTCTCTCTCTCTCTGAATATCCAGCTCTAACCATTCTTTTCCTATGTACTGTATTCAACCTTCCTCTAGAGCTGATGGCAGGTTACTAGAGATAGAATCATTGCATGCTGTACTCTTACTGAAAAAAAAGTTATAATATTTTACATGTCCATTCTTTTTATTAATTTATATATTTATTTATTGTTATAATATTGATTCTATTCATTTTTCAATCATTCATATGGCTTCTTTTGCTTTAAATTTTTACTCCTGCATTATGTTTTATTATTGTTACCTATTTATCAGCATCATTTATTTTTTTTAGTGGCTACCACCACTGTTTGCATGTCACTCCTTCTCCAGTCAGCTTCTCCCTCATGTCTTTCAGGTCCTTTCACTTTGTGACTTTCCCTGTTTATCTTACTGTTGCTCATTCTCCTCACCTCCTCTCCAAACCTGATTTTTTCTTCTCAGCAAGGAGGTCACCAGTCGGCCCCAGGAAACAAATCCTGTCTCCATCAGCCTGGCCCACCCTCCAGCAATCAGGATGTGACAGATGCCCTTTACTCAGATCACAAGAAAACAACACTGATAACAATAATTTACTAATTTTGTGGATAAAATTGGTATTAGATACATTTTGTACATCATATAAACTAGACCCATACAATACAGCACAGCACATACATATTTTCTCTTTCATACAAACAACTGCATGCACACTCTTTCCATATTTTAGATATACTATTTACAAACTGTTCATGGCCTCTCCAAGTGTTTGTCATTTCTTACAGTCTTATTACTTCAACATGGCTGAAGTAAAGATTTGTTGCAATATCTGAGGAATCTTCTTTAAGTCAAGACACACAAAGGAGTGACCGGCGGGAAGGGCCTTGGTGAGCCGGGCTGCCTGGTCGCCCAGAGATCCAATGAAGATGGCGTAGGTGTTAACAGTACTCTCAGCAGTCAGGGCCTTGGCCAGCTCACTGGGGCGAATCCCATACCTATCAAGATTGGCATCAGAAAGCAAGATAACAAACCTCTCGTCGGCCTCCTCTGTTGCCATATGCTTTACAGCAGTCATTGCCGCCTCAAGAGTGTGGTCGCCACTTAGACAAAACTGAGCATGCGCTTGCATTGTCTTCAGGACATCCAAACGTTCCTTGTTATTGCTGGGAACATTATCAGACTCCACAAAGGGAACGGCATGCTCTTCACCCGAATGTCCATATATATCAAACTTGAACTTTGTTTCAAATCCTTCAAATGCCTCCATCACCATCAGCGTTGCCTCCAGCTCCCGCTCCAGCCGGCCATCATGACCATTGAATCGGTACATTGATCCTGACACGTCCACCACCAGGCGGAGGCGCTTGGGGTGAGTCTGTGGAGCACCAACCTCAGGCTCCTCCTCACGCCTCTGTCGGTAAATGTTCCTCTCCCCGGCCAGTCCCTCAATGAGCTTTGTGTCGTCCAGCTCACCAGCAGTGCGGTGACGGAGCCACTGCCTCTCCTTCCCTTTAGCTTGGAGGGTGTTGATGATGCCACGCAGTGCTCGAACTTGTGACTCCACACTCTTTGCTAGTCTCTCATACAGGGAAGCATCATACTCACTCATCTTGATCTGACGCAGTCGATCCTTAAAAGCTTTCTGCGCCATCTCTCGTGCAGCTCGTCTCACTTCCTCAGGCACTGCATCCTTCTCGGCCTGACTCACCTGATGGACATCATGGCCAGCATCCAGGCGGTAAGGTCCCCCCTTGCCACCCAGACCAGCCGTGTCCCGGCCACCTGTCCCGCCAGCCCAGGTGTTACCCCCAACATGAGGCTCATTGTCAGGGTCTTCCTTGCCATGCTTGGGTTCAGTAACATCCTCTCCACTGTAGCGCTCAACATCCAGCCTCAAGTGACCCGTATCCTCACCAATCATCTTGCGCCACTCAGCCAGAGCTCTCTCTAGTCCTTCACTTCCTGTCTGCCACAGACGTAGCACTCCACTGGAATCCACTGAAACCACTCCCTGGCCAGAGGTTGCTGCTAACACAAGTGGAGTGGTGCGTGCTGCTGCTGCCCATGCCCAGTAGGGTGAGGCTTGCGATGCCCGAGGCACAGGCACATAGCTCACACTACGATTCACCAAATCTGTGACTTCTAAGAACAAACAATTTCTGGCTGGTGTCTGATTGTATTCAAAAGCATCATCTGGAGCATTATCTACATACCTTACAATCTGTCCACAATCCCTGAGTGTAACAGTAATGCTGGCTGGGTCACAGCCAGGAACAAGATCATTGAGGGACGTATCTTTACGCTCCCACATGTAAACTTCATTCTCACTGGCATCAAGTTCAGGGAACCCTACAGCAACAGCAGCTAGTGCATCTTTAGGAGCAATAAGGCGGCTTGGGGCACTGATCTGTTGCTGCAGTGCTGAGGACAAGACAAAGTCACTCAAATTGTACGGAGCAACAGTAGAGATGGTGATGTGCCGCCCTCCATCCTTCACTGTCTGTGACACTGGATGGAGCACAAACTCAGACTCTTCTCTCCTCAGCAGCCACTTATCACCATCCTGATCTGCAACCAGCCACTGATGATTGTCATCTAACACATGAAATGATGACATGGAAAGAGGCATGTTTATTGACTCCATTACTTCCTCAATTAAATCTACAAAAATTACACTTCCACCACCAACTTCCCACAGGTAGAGCTGTCCATAACCTGCTCTGTCCTTACACATACGAAGGTATGTTTGTTTGCCTGACCCAATCTTCTTTAAAAATGTCTCTGTAGCAACTTCAAACATGGAGCTGAGCTGTATCCCAGTAGCAGTGCCTTTCTCATCATCAATAACCAGAAGTGTGTTGGAAACTTCCTCGTGGACAGCAACAGTCCCATTGTGCAAGTTTGCCACCTTCAGCCTTGGCTGATATGCCGAGCGATAACGTGGTAGGAATTCATGGAGGAGTGTCTGCTTCAGTTCCTTGGTGCCTTTGGGAACCAGAGAATAAAGGGCTGCAGGAGCCACAGAAGTCACATATATGGTGTCATCCAGGGAGTCTTGGGAGCCTCCCAGACTAACAGCCACATCAGTGATGAGAGCAGTCTCATACAGAGGGAGAGGCCAGTAGCTCTGTTGTTCTGTGAATACCGATGACCTTGCCTGAACAGCATCAACCTCCTGGTGGGACACATTCAGCCATGCTGGACTCTGGAAAAAATACACCGCACAAATGTTAATAATTGTGTACAGATGTCATGAGTCCATCTTCCAAAGTCTGGATCTGACAGAACTCAACTTACAATGTTTATGAAATCTTTCACAAAAGTATTACCTCAGAGGTACTAAGTGTATTTACTGTGGTGGTGATAACATAAGTAATAAATATGTATTTCAAACTTCAGAATGGCAAGAGAAATGGATGACAAGATTTCAACATGGTGCAAATAACTGATTTTAAGATTAATGAAGAAATATTTGATAAGTACTACACGTATACTTACTAACAACAAATTTTCCTGACAAGCAAAACTACACCTAAATGTCAAATATAAAAGCACATGTGATGAGAAATAATGAGTGAGTGTCCAACCTTGTATCTTAGAGGAGAGACATCAACGGGCAGCCTCATGAGAGCCGTCTTTCCTCGGTGGCGCTGGGCAATGACCTGCCAGCCGGCTGCCAGAGTGGGTTCAGGCAGAGGGATTCTGACAATGCAGAAGAGTGAGGTTAGTGAAACAACAGCAAGAAAATCTATATTTATTCTTACTTCCCCATTAATTAAGTAAATTATCTATCTATTTAAATAACATCATCCAATCTGTCTAGCAAGGTTTGATGACTTTTAATACAAATTAAATGCTAACTAACAAATATTTATGAATTTCATGTTTATTTCATAGACATTTTGTTCAGATTCTGTGGCATACCACTATGGCTGAAATGGTACACAGTTCCATTCATCAAATTCTTAGAAGACCAAGACCTCACCAGATGAGCCATTTCACTCAACATTTACCTCATGGCCCTATATCAACTTGACATCTTCTTAATGGAAGTTTGTGATTTCTGAATACATATTCCATTACATGTAAACATAAATATGTTCATAGCTCATAGCACAGTATCATAATAGACATTGTTAATTACATATTCATATATGTATACTATGATATCTATTAGCATTCAAGAAACATACATTCAATATGAATTGTTGTTCCATTGCTTTCTGCACTAATGAGCACTGCCACACATGTCCATCATTACTCTGAACACCAAGTTATTGATATCAGTCATATGCTCACAACACTGAAGCTTTGTGGTTCCCTGAGGACACAGGTCAGGCAAGATGGTGTGAACAAACCTCAGAAAATGAAGAATGTTACCCGTTCTAAGTGATGTGCTGGCCAATCCTCTCTATCTGTCTATTGTGCTGATGCTTTGCCTCCAAGGAGATGCAAAGGCAGAGAAGCTTCCACCTGTCCCTATGTACACATTACCTTCTTGTTTGCCAAAGCAAATTATCAATTACTAACACTTTCTTTATTTACCCTATTCTTCCATCTTCTAAGTGGCCTTCCACTTTGCTCACATATTCTTTTTTTTTACAAACTCCTTCAACCATTCCTAATCTTATTCATATCCATATTACATTGCTATACCATATCAGGCTGACATCTCTCACAGAGACAGTCAGCTGGAAAAAGACACCCACACATGTACACTCATAAGCACACCACATTTGTTAATACAAGCCTGTACTTGGGTAATAAAAACAATAAATAATGTAGACCTGAGGTGAGGCAATACATACAATATTTATTCTTGTAGGTTTCTGTGACAACTAACAAGTGTTAAAAAGAACAAAAATGAACTGAAAACATGAACAAGCAGTATTTATAACTCAAACTCTTGCTAGCATTCTACCTTTATGTATATCAACAAAATATACACACCATCTACACAGATACTTAATTTTAATCTTTCAGCTAAAAATAAAAACTTGCATTGTCCTTGTGTTGCAAAGAATACTCTTAAAAATGGAATAATTAACATAAAGATATACATAGAATTATAAGACAAGAATTATGAGGTAATAGTGAAATTTGATTGCCTAATAAATAAAATGCATAGTAAATATATATACATGACAAACTCAGCAGAATATCCTGCATTAAAAAATGGGATACAAATTTAAGGAGATCATTTAAAATAGTTTTGTCTGCTTATTAGACAATGTTTTTCATTTAAAGAAGAACTCTTCTGTACAGTTATAGAGTAATTTTACAGTTCCTAGGAAAGTAATATAAATAATCTTTTTTTTTCACTTTAAAACAACATGAACATAAAAAGAAATAGGTTTTTCAAGCACTACATAATATTTCTATCAATATTCTTCTTTTCCAAATAGCTATTGAATTGTTTGTAAATTTGGAGGGAAATCTTTTACTTAGTGCAAAAATCTTCAAATCTTAAATTCTGAATATCTAGTTCAGAATAAAATTCATAATGATATTCTCAACTATAATGTTTCAGGAAGTCATAAATGTAAACAAAACTAAAATAAGTGAGTGGAAGTCATAACTTACAAATTTATACTTACCACAGAATAATAAGGATTTTTTTTTCTGTATCTCTTACCATTGTTTGTCTTCTTTTTATGCCATCTTATACAGGACACATTTTCTTTAGATGCTTCCCTATAATTCTACATACAGGATAAAACTGTAGAAAATGCTATTCAAACTAGAATATGATCACCAAAGCAACCTTACCTAAAGCAAAACAATAAAAACACTAACAGTTAAGACTACAAAGAGCGAGTGCATCTTATGCTTACTTCTTGGCCAGGTTGACATTCTTGGTGGAGGTGCCAATGGGAATGCCATGACGATGCATTACTCGCACCAATGTTTCTTTGGCGTCACCGGACCACGAGTCAAAGTCGATCACATTGCGCACCACACTTGCCACTCCATCATCCGGGAATGCCTGCAAGAGTGGGTGAGCTCTGATGACTTCATAAGAGGTAGGAATGAACTGGTCCTCAAATAAAGTGGACTGAGTAATCAGGTTATTTGTGCTGATTAGACAAATTCATGGGATGTTTTATAGATTTAGCTTCCCTTATTTTCTTCAATTCTTATGTTCTTAACTTATCTTGATCACAAGATAAGGACCAGTGCACTCCATGAGGTTTCTGTGATGCTAAAGAATGTAGCAAAATGAACTGCTACTGTGTTCTTTCCTCCCAAGCAGCATGATCAAGAGAAGACCTGATCCCAGATGAAGCTGTGATATACTTAGCCTAATGCATGTGGTGCTTCTTTGATGTGAGAATGATAAAACAAGAAAATTCAACACTGATCTAAAAAAAAAGAATTACTGTTATTGGATCCTGTTAAAAGTCTACCATAGATTCTAAGCCCAATTCGTAAAAAGAATGACTATAATGACAATAGTGACAATGATGATAATGATGATAATGAATAATGATGGTCAAAATAAATCTATCTTCACTTACAAAATATTTCCATTATGCTTATGAATGTGCAAAAAAAAAATATCAGTGTAATACGTATATATAATCACACAACACATAACAGTCTGTGATTTAGTGTTGATCATCCTTAACGCAATGAATACACATCACACACCAGTACTGATAGGTGATGGGCCTTACCTGCAGGTGCTTGATGATGTTGACCACCTCTCTTGTAGAGTACGGATACTGGATCAGTGCCTGGTCAGCCAAGTCCCGCAACTCACTGAAGGCCCCCACCAGGTGGCGCATGGTCTCCTCAGGCACATCAGGGCCATACGAACGCAGCAGAGCCATCTCAGATTCAATGCTTGGGTTGTCAATGGCATGGCAGCTGAAGAGGTCACCTGTGGATATAACAAACTCATGGTTGTCAAGGAATCTAGTGTCTTCGCACACTTTTCCTAACTAAATTGGCTTGAAAGTTTAGTTAGTGTAATGACACATTTCTAAATATATGACATATTTAAAGGGTGTACTTACCAGAGCAAAATCACTATTCAACTTTTTACTTTGGTCTTAAGAGGAATATTACAACTAAAATCATAAGCTGGCATAGAATCTCATCAACATACATGATACATATAATGGTTACATTTATCAAACTTATAAGACAAAAAGGTAAAGGCGGTTTTTAAATGCTTGCTTTATACACTATTATACTAATTTCCAAACTGTAATGTTAAAAGATAAATCAAATGATATTTATCAACCGGTGCCCAACCAAGGAAAAATCCAAATGAAAAGACTCCCACATTGCATTTCAAGGTGAACAAGGCAATGAATCCACAGAATATTACCCAGGGCACCGAAGAAGTCGTTGCCAAGGAAGGGAAAGCCTGGACGGTTGGCGAGCACAATCATGCGGAAGTCTGGGTGGGAGATGATGATGTTTGGTGCCTGTGACGCAGCGAGTGGGTGGGAGCTTGGAACAATGCGGCGCCCATCTGACAGAAGCATCTCTCCATTCTCAACTAGCGTCTGAAGGGAAAATGTGAGCAGAAATTCATATATATTCAACAGAAGCATCTTTCAGTAATCATCCACTGGTGTCTGTAAGTAAAATGTGAGCCGAAACTTTTATATACCAACCTGTATCTCATTAATGATTAACTATACATTATGGACATCATGGTTTTGTCATGTTAATGCCACTCTGACTCACTGAATTATAATACACAGTGAATGTAGTTATGATTTATGCTGGAAATTATAAAATACAATAATAATGATAATTTTAGAAAAAGAAAGGCAGGCTAATGACTATGAAACAAAATAAAAGAACTTTATTACATGCTGCAGCTTAAAAGTTATGAAAGTTGATTGTCTAAAAGAAAGTACTAGCCAATCCCAGCCCCAAAAGTAACACAATTGTAATGCTTAGTCCTTACAAGTTTGCCAGAGATTAGATAAGGACACAGATAGGGATAGGGACAGATAGATACAGACAGGGATAGGTAGAGATAAGAGATAAGGATGGGTAGAGATAAGTATAGATAAATACAAATGGGAAGAGGGATATATAAAGATACATATAGGTACAGAAATATCAAATAGGATAGGTACATATAGAGATAGGCACAGTAGTGATGGCAGCAGTGCATGTCCTTCTGCTTCCTCACCTTCAGCACACAGGTGACATATGTGGGGGCCTTGTCAGCCTCATCCACCACCAGCACCCGGCCAGTCTTGACGGCCACCACCAGCGGCGAGTCCTCGTACTGAATGAGCCCCTCACGCACCACCGGCTGGATTGTCAAACTCTGCACTGTTGTGTCTCTGTGGTAAGGTAGGAATTATTCAGGTATGAATATCAAGTACATGAGAGGGTGAGTTTCATGTATAATCTTGGTATGACATAAAACTGCTTCGGGATCTAGACAAAGCTTTATCACATATGTGTGTACAGTATTTACCTTGTTGTACTGTACAGGATTCAAGCAGGGCTCATAGTGTCCTGTCTCCATGTCTCCATTTATCCAATTTTTCTTTAAAGTTTATCCAATTTTTCCATTTCCACCGGGGAATCGAACCCCGGTCCTCTGGCTTGTGAAGCCAGCGCTCTAACCACTGATCTACCAGGTGTGTGTGTGTGTGTGTGTGTGTGTGTGTGTGTGTGTGTGTGTGTGTGTGTGTGTGTGTGTGTGTGTGTGTGTGTGTGTGTGTGTGTGTGTGTATTTACCTAATTGTATTTACCTAATTGTAACATACGGGAAAAGAGCTATGCTCGTGTTGTCCCGTCTCCATATCTATTAATGTCCAGCTTTTTCTTAAAATCATGAATATTCCTTGCGTTGACCACTTCCACGTCTAAACTATTCCATGCTTCCACCCTTCTATGAGGGAAGCTATATTTTTCACATCTCTCCTATAAGTGGCCATTTTAGTTTTTTCCCATGCCCTCTCGACATTCTTCCATTCCACATACACAGATCTTCCCTATCCATTTTTCCATGCCAATCATCACTCTGTATATTGCTATCAGGTCTCCCTTTCTCTCTGTTTTCCAGGGTTGGAAGTTGCATTCTTTTCAGTCTGTCTTCATAAGTCAAATCTCTTAAGTCAGGCACCATTTTCGTTGCAGCCCTCTGTACTTTCTCTAGTTTCCTTATGTGTTTCTTTAAGTTCGAGCCCACTGTATTGTTGCATATTCAAGCCTCGGTCTTATCATTGCAGTAATTATTTTCTTCATCATTTCTTCATCTAGATATACGAACGCCACTCTTATGTTCCTCAATAAGTTCAATACTTCTCCAATTATTTTGTTTATATGTCTCTCTGGCGATAGGTCATTGGTAATTGTCACCCCAAGGTCTTTTTCTTCATGACTGGTTTTATGTCTTCATTTCCTATCTTGTACATACTCCTGATTCTTCTTTCACTCTTGCCAAACTCTATTTTCTTGCATTTTGTCGTGTTGAACTCCATTTGCCATGTACAGCTCCATTTCCATATTCTGTCCAAGTCTTCCTGGAGTAGTTCGCAATCTTTGTCACATCTCACTTTTCGTAACAATTTTGCATCGTCTGCAAATAGGCTCACATAACTGGACACCCCATCCACCATGTCATTTATGTAGACTGCGAACATTACTGGTGCCAACACTGATCCCTGTGGAACTCCACTCTCCACCAATCCCCATTCTGATGGTCTGTCCTTAATTATTGTTCTCATTTCTCTTCCTACCAAAAGTCTTCCATCCATTTTAGTAAACTGCCATGCACTCCTCCTACCATTTCAAGTTTCCAGATCAGTCTCTGGTGTGGTACCTTATCAAAGGCCTTTTTTAAATCCAGATATATTCCATCAGCCCAACCATCTCTTTCCTGTATTACATCTATCACCCTCGAATAGTAACATATCAGGTTTGTCGTGCATGAACGCCCTTTCCTAAAACCAAATTGACACTCACAAAGTATGTCATTTTTCTCCAAGAAGTCTGTCCATCTAGTCTTCACCACCCTCTCACACATCTTAGCTACCACACTTGTAAGTGACACTGGTCTATAGTTCAATGGGTCTCTCTTGTTACCTGATTTATAGATTGGGACAATGTTAGCTCTTTTCCAGTCTTGGGGCACTACGCCTTCCCTTAATGAGGCATCAATTACTTCACAAACTTTTTCTGCCAATTGCTCCCTGCATTCTCTTAAAATCCATCCTGATACCCCATCAGGTCCCACAGCTTTTCTCACTTCTAAACTCCCCATCATGTTCTTGATCTCCTCCACCGTTACTTGAAACTCCTTCATAATCCCTTTCTGTTCCATTACCAGTGGTTTGTCAAAAGCAGTCTCCTTTGTGAATACCTTCCGAAAGCATCCATTCATAGCCTCTGCCATTTCCTGGGATCTTCACTGTATACTCCATTTACTTCTAAACTTTCAATACTTTCTCTATTTTTGATGTTGTTGTTCACATGTCTGTAAAAAAGCCTTGGTTGGTCTTTACATTTATCAATTATATCCTTTTCTTGTTTCTTTCTTTCTTCTCTTCTAATCAACACATATTCATTTCTTGCTCTTTTGTAACTTTCCCACTGCTTAATCCGTCTTTTCCTTCTCCACCTCTTCCATGCATCCTCTTTTCTTGTTCTAGCCTTTTCACATCTATCGTTAAACCAGTCCTGCTTTCCAACTTCTCTATGTTGTCTTATTGGTACAAATTTTTCTCACCTTCTTTGTATATTTTTATAAATTCCTTCCACTTTTCATTTGCTCCTTAGCACTCTTGAATTTCATCCAATTTGTCTCTTGAAAGAATTTCTTTAGGTTTCCAAAATCTGTCTTGGCATAATTCCATCTTCCCACTTTATATTCTTCATTTCTTCTAGATTTCTCTTCGTCTATCACCTTGAACTCCAAAACTGCATGATCACTCTTTGCTAAAGGGCACTCCACCCTCATCTCCTCAATGACCATTGGCTCTGTACTAAAGACCAAGTCCAGTCTTGACGATGCTCCCTCTCCTCCAAACCTAGTATCTTCTTTGACCCACTGAGTTAACACATTTTCCATTGCCAGTGTCAATAGTGTATTTCCCCATGTTGTCTCTGATCCTTCCATTGACCAGTCCTCCCAACACACCTCTTTACAATTAAAATCTCCCATCATTATAGTTCGTTCACAGCCACCCAACATTTCTTCCAGACATGTTCCTGTATCACTTATCATTTCTTCATATTCCTGTACTGACCATGCATTTGTCTTAGGTGGTACGTACACCACTATGTAGTGCCTCTTTTTCCTTCATTAGTTTCTGCTCTGATCTTTAGCACTTCTGCCTTTCCCATACCTTTTTCACTTGATCCACCTTTATATCTTTTTAACCAGCAACATCACTCCTCCTCCCATCTTACCTACTCTATTTCTTTTCCAAACGTTATATTTCCTTCTCCAACCTTCATCAGGTCTTCTCCTCTCTCAGTTTTGTTTCAGTAAGACCCACAATATCTGGGTTCTTGTCCCTCAAGTAATCGTTGAGTTCTAAAATCCCGATATCACTCCATTTATGTTGGAATACATTACATTTCGCTCATATGTAAGTTTCTTTAGTCCTTTCTTGCTGTACTTTTCTGGGTTATGAACCACTTCCTCAGTCTCATATCCAAGATTCTCCAGAAAACTCTTTCTTCTCTTCTTCTGTCCTCTCTTCATTTTTTTCAAAGCCTCCTTTCTCAACTCATTTAACATTTCTCTTTCCTTTTCACCGAGATCTCTTCTCAACCAAATCTTCCTTGTTGTTTCCTGCTGGGCTAGCCTCCATGACTTCTCCACCAATTCATCTACATCCTTTTGTGACTTAAGTTTGATTCTTATTGGCCTCATACCTTCTCTTGTGAACTTTCCAATTCTATGGAAGTCCTCTATTTCTTGTACTAGGTCTTTTCCCTCCTCTTGCACCACATTAATGATATTATTTATCACCTTTTTTATGTTTTTCTCTCTCTCATTTTACTCGGTGTCTTATCCTCCTCCACACCAAATATCACCACACATCTCTTTTTGTCTACAGTTTCCCTCACCAATGTCTCATTTGACTTAATAACCTTCACCACTTTCTCAGCTATCTTCTCTTCTATGATCTGTTGATCTATAATTTCAGCAAGGCCCAAAGTTTTCTCCCTGACTCTTTGATTTCCTTTTCCAGACTTGCAACTTTGTAATTTACCTCCTTTCTTTCCACTTCCTGACTTTTTTCCATTCAGCCTGCTTCTCCATCACTTTTCCTAGAGATTCTCCACATTTTTCGCAATTCACTTTAATTAGCTTAACTTCCTCTTTCAGTGCTGCATTTTCCTTCTTCATATCGGCACAGTCTCTTTTACATTGTCATAACTCGTTTCCAGGCCCTCATACTTTTCAAACAGTTTTTCAATTTTACCTTCTAACTCCAGAATTTTCTTCACATAAGTGCTCTTCTCCATTATTCCTTGAAACCCTGTGAAGTCTGATTCCTCTTTCGAGTTCACGGCCGCCATGTTGCGCAGACGTAAACAAACCAGCTGATGGCTCAAACGCAGGCTACAGTTTATATTTACCTTCACTGGACATTATTTTGCTAATCAACAGTTAACATGACTATATGGAGACGGGACAAACATTACCAGCTCCTTTCCCACCTTGGTTACTCTTAGGTAACTGTGTGTGTGTGTGTGTGTGTGTGTGTGTGTGTGTGTGCAAAGGGGGGACATGACAAGCATGATCAAGGCAACCTTTACAAATGATTGCAGAAAGTGGGAGACATTTATATGCTATTCAATTCCATTAGAGGAAATAAGTATGCACCATATATTTATATACCTTAATAAATGTATTCATAAACATTCATATATATCACATCATTATCTATTTATTTGATATTTTCATTATTGCACTATTTTTATCCTATAACTACTTTGCATTACAGAAAAACTTACTATACAGAAACACTAATGAATAACAGCGTAAGTAGAGGGTAAAGCATTACGAGGCGCCTCACCTGTGGAGTTGGATGTATTCCCGAGGCGAGACAAGAGATAGAGGAACCTGTCGGCCAGCTTGTTCTTGCCAACACCTTGATTCCCCACCAGCAAAAGATGGTCCCCTAACAGCCAGTCCTGAAGCATATTCTCCAAGACAGCCACATGCTGTCATAACAGGAGCAATTAAGGAACCATGGAACAATGAGCAACTTCACTAAATATTCTGATGCTAAACATATAATCATACACACTTAAAGAATACAAAAGAAATCAAATATAAACTAAAAAATTACAAAAGTAAATCACTTCACACATGTAAGTACAAAAAAAAAATCTGCGAAATATAGGTAATATCTTGATATGACAAAAATTCTTGTGACTTTGGTCTGTTGAACTGATAAAAGTAAACACTACTAGGTATAACTTAATTCCAACTACCTTATATTTGAGTCAGTTAGTTGAGAATGCAGAAAAAAGCATTACCTGGTCAATATCAAAGAAAAGAGTGTCAGGAATCTTGGTGGCATTGTCAGGAGTGTAGACCTGAGCATGGGTGTCCCCAATCCTCAGCACTCCATCCTTCACCTCACACACCAGCTCCCTGCTTCCCAATTCCTTGACTTTTGTGATGCCTCGGTTCTCCAGTGTTATGTCTAGAGCTTGTTTGGCCAGCGGAGGAAGAAACCTGGAAGTTTTCACATAATAATAAGTATTCCCTCTTATACCATCTGAAACAGCCATTTATTGTTGTTCTTTCTAAGTTATATAAGGGTAGTTTCCATCTTACATCTTTTATTTATTATCAGCACATAACATTACCTTGCAAGACAGGCCTTGTACACTGCAGTATTAAGGTCAAAATTTGGGTAAGCTCTGAAGCGTTTTGCTATCCTGATGATCTGCCGCAGGGAGAGGGACTCTGCCAAGGATCGCATTGCTGGGTCAGTGGAGACAGACAGCTGGGAGGCCAGGGATATCAGCTGCTCTACTGCTGGGTCACAGTCACCAACCTGCAGTGAAGGAAAGTACCATACAAATATCTCTTTTCATCATACATGATTTATTTCAACATCAAAAATCTCAATTAGTTTTTATAGACAAATAATATTGATAATAATTTAGGTCATGAGATGAATAATGACTTCAGTGCTTCAGAGAGTACAGATGAATACATAATATCTCACCAGTTTCACAATGAGGTTGTTAGTCTCCTGAGCACTGAGGCGTCTCATGTTGTGGTAGAGGAAGAGGGTGAGGGCCTCAGGGGTGAGCCACTGCCCCTGGGCCGCACCAAGCACGGGAGGCTCTGCCAGTGCCACGATTCGGAAAGCTGGGTGGATGCGGTGGAGACCTTTGGCCAACATTTCCTCATCTGACAGACTACTCTTCCTCTTGACAGCATCATAGCGCTCGGCACGCAGCAACCTTGACCCATCATACAGCTGCAGCTCTCGGTCGTGGACCAACCTGAAATAAAAGATGATGTACTTGATTTTCTCATTAACTGTCATCATTTGGTAAATAAAAATCACAACAGGAATGCCTACAAAATGCTTCTCATTTCTCTGCTCTTTCCATATGATTAATAGAGGTTGGTCATCAATATTGTATATGTAATTTGCCAACTCAGGAACTTAGAAGAGATCGTCTATGTATCTTAATGTAATAGTAAAAATCTAAACTCCTTCATCGTAATAAAAAAGATTAAAGAATCACTGTCACCTAAAGTTCCACAACACACAAGTCAGTGCTCACCTGTGCAGCACAGCCAAGGTTCCGTGGTGGAGCCTGTGAATGCCGTCAAGGATGGCCATCTTGCCCTCCAGAGCGGCAGTCACCAGGGGAGAGAACTGCCAGGTGGTGTCTCCAGTTGGGGAGGTGACCCGCTGCTGCACCAGGTCACGGGAGGTCATGTCCTGAGTGGAACAAGAAAGAATGTCAAATTTCTCTTTCATACTTAAAATATAAAACTGGAACTATATTAGTGGGACAGCCAATGTTAGCCAAACTCTTCTCTCATTATTTCAACTTCTAAATGTTTTACAAGAGAACACTACAGTACTACTAATAGCTTTCAAAGCTGCATGCAACTAAAAAGCAGCTGTAACATATTTGATGAATCCTAAAGAAATACTACTACTCACCTGGTACAAAAGAATAGGCTCTGTCTGGTAGCCCAACAAATGAGCCATCTTTGCCACAACTGCAGATTTGCCACAGCCTCGAGGGCCAATGACACACATGTCAGCAACACTGTGGCTCTGCAGCAGGTCTGCCAAAACCTCGTGGTGGTACGGCGTGAACACAAAGGATGGTGGATGACTTCCCCAGCTATTTCCCGAGGTCAGCTGTGAGGAATATTATTTTATCATTCATCTATCTATATACCAGACCAGCAATCACATATAAATCAGTACACACTCTCTCACAGCTCCTAGGTGTTACCACTTTTTTTTTTCATTTTTTTCTGCCATTATAAAGTGTGGATACAAGCAATTCAAGTCAGAGATAAGTTATATATTATAATGGTATGATAGTTTATGCCCTAATTTAAGACCTATTTCTTAAACAATAATATATTACCTACAAGTATATACCAGGCTAGCAATCCTACACAAGATGGCCCAGACAAGGCACCACACATTCACACACATCTTTCACATTCTAAAGTCTGTCAGCCAATGGTAGAAAGGGACAATCTCTTGGCCCACAGTTGACAATGACCATGATTAAATTATTCATAGCAAACACATTAATTTCAAATGATGCCTTTGCAACCTAGAAAACAAATGCAAAAAACAAAGGTATTCTGAGCCATGACCATAATACAGCTGAGTTTATTACCTGAGCTGTGGCCTTCTTGCCCTCCACCTTGAGCACCACCTCGGCAGTGTTGGGGGAGCCGTCCTTCGCCTGCACCCGCTTCACCTCATTCACTCCCTCCTTGGTGTTGCTGCGCTGAAATACACAATAGATGGTTAATGCTGAATCTTGTGTCATGGAAGATGGTGATGGTGATGATGCTTGTGACTACACTGCTGCATGATATTAGTGGCAGTTTATGACAGATTAAAACAGAAATACTACTGTACTTAGAAATCTGCAATCTAGTGTGAGAAATCCATGAAAAGACAAAAAAAATGGTGATCTATTCTGACAGCATAGGAGCTAAACAAAATTAACAATTTTTTTTTTTTGCATTTCCATCACTCAGGTTTATATCAGGTGAGAGTTTTACCAGGAAAGAGTTGAAGCTGAAGGTTGACAGTGCATCCTCGACAGACTTGAAGGAATCCTGCTGGAGGAACACAGGGTAGGGGTACAGTCTCATCACCAGCCTGGATGGGTCCACAGAGGAAAGTGATCCTGAGGGAAGAAAGAAGAGCTTACTAACAAGGACACTGATATCAAGAATTAATGTATATCTCTTCATTCTCTTATTACAAAGCTATTCAGAACCTGCAATGGCAATGTTGGATGCAATGTGTTGAGAGCTTTCATTTCATTCTATATTTTGAGGACACACACACACACACACACACACACACACACACACACACACACAGCATTGATAAGTGGAATAAACTGAGCAGTCACATTGATGTGTGTCAATCAGATGAAAGAGATATGACAGGAATGGACAAGGAGACAGGACACAGAGAGCTTAGCCGGGTAGCTCAGTGGTTAGAGCGCTGGCTTCACAAGCCAGAGGACTGGGGTTCGATTCCCGGCCGGGTGGAGATATTTGGGTGTGTCTCCTTTCACGTAGCCCCTGTTCACCTAGCAGTGAGTAGGTACGGGATGTAAATCGAGGAGTTGTGACCTTGTTGTCCCGGTGTGTGGTGTGTGCCTGGTCTCAGGCCTATCCAAAGATCGGAAATAATGAGCTCTGAGCTCGTTCCGTAGGGTAACGTCTGGCTGTCTCGTCAGAGACTGCAGCAGATCAAACAGTGAACACACACACACACACACACACACACACACACACACACACACACACACACACACACACACACACACACACAACAAGTATTTACTAAAGAAACAATGTTTGTAAAGCCTCAGAATGTGGAAGGAAATGTGCACATGGATGACATTAAGATACCTAAAAAGGAGTTATATAAAATGTTGGAGGAACTTAAAGATGATAAAGCGATGGGACCAGATGAAGTTTCAGGTAAATTATTGAAGGAATGTAGAGAAGAATTGATAGATCCATTATATGATATTATAAGGTGCTCATTAGAAATGGGGGAAGTACTGGTAGAGTGGAAAAGAGCTGAAGTGGTGCCCATTTATAAGGGAGGCAGTAAGGAAGAGCCTCTTAACTATAGACCTGTGTCTTTAACAAGTGTGGTCGGTAAGATTTGTGAGAGGGTGATAAAAAAATATAGGATACGGGTCTTGGAGGATCATAAGTTATTATCAGATCATCAATTTGGTTTTAGGAAAGGGAGATCATGTGTAACGAATCTACTGAGCTTTTATTTGGGAGTGGTTGACAAAATACAAGAGAGAAAAGGATGGATGGACTGTGTATATTTGAATCTGAAAAAGGCTTTGACAAGGTACCTCACATGAGACTGCTATGGAAATTAGAGATTTATGGAGGACTGAAGGGAAAATTGTTAAAATGGATGGAAAACTATTTGAGATGGAGAGAGATGAGAACGGTAATAAGGGATGCAAAGTCGGACTGGTTGGTGGTGGAGAGTGGAGTCCCACAAGGTTCAGTGCTGGCACCAATACTTTTCCTTGTCTATATTAATGATATGCCAGAGGGAGTAAACAGTTATATTAATTTGTTTGCAGATGATGCGAAATTGTGTAGGTGTGTGAAGAGTGAAGAAGATTGTGAAATTTTACAGGCAGATCTAGATAGGATTTGGGAGTGGAGCAAGAGGCGGGAGATGGAATTTAATCTGAGCAAAAGTCATGTAATGGAGATGGGGAAGAGTGGAAGACGGCCAAGAGGGTTATATAAAATGGGTGAAGGAGTAGTGTTGAAAAAGGTGGAAAAGGAAAAGGATTTGGGAGTGATAATACAAGACCATGGGTAGTTTGAGGCTCATATTGACAAGATGTTTGGAGAAATATAATTTGATTAGAAATACTGGATTAGCCTTTCATTATATGGTTAAAGATATGATGAAGAAATTAATTAGTACTGTAATTAGACCAAGATTGGAATATGCTAGGGTGGTTTGGTCCCCTTATAAAAAGAAGCATATAAGGAAGTTGGAGAGATTGCAGAGAATGGCAACAAAAATGGTTCCGGAATTGGCAGAAATGACCTATGAGGAGAGATTAAAAGAAATGAATTTGCTCACCTTGGAACAAAGAAGAGAAAGAGGAGATTTAATACAGGTTTATAAACTGTTGAACGGTTTAGATGAAGTGGATAATGAGCAATTGATGTTGAGAGAGGAAAAAATTAAATAGAACTACGAGATCACATAGTAAAAAGATAGCCAAGGGAATATGCTTGAAAGATGTGAAGAAATATAGTTTCCCAAAGAGATGTGTGGAAGTGTGGAATAGTATGAGTGAGGAGGTGGTGTCAGCGAGGAGTGTGCATAGTTTTAAAGGAAAGTTGGATGTGTATAGATATGGAGACGGGGCCACACGAGTATAATACCCAGGCCATGTAAAAATTACAACTAGGTGAATACAACTAGGTGAATACACACACACCATTTCTGATTTTTTAATAGACTGGTATGGAATGTGTAGTGTAGGTAGGAATAATAAAGTTTAAGATGAGTCCACAGATCATACTGTCAAAACTGAAAGGACAAAGGAGGAGTGAAGGAAGGTAAGGAAGGAAAGTAATAATGAATAAAGAAAAAAAGAAGTAAGAGACTGAGAACAGACATGATATACAAGACACAAAAAAAGACGTTAAAGAAGAATATAAGAGAAAAAGAAAGGTAAAGAAATATTGAAAACAATAATGTAAAAAAAAAAAAAAAGAGAAAAAAAAAACAGATAAAGACCAAAAGAAAAGAAGCCTAACATTACCATGATGGAGATGGCGAGGCCAAGGTTGTCCACGGGGAAGTCTGGCAGGCCGAGAGACTTGGACTCCGGGGTGAGCAGCGTGTGGGCTAGGGAAAGGCAGCGGGACGTGACATCGCGGTCCACTCCAGGGTGACGCTCCAGTAGCTGCTCAAAGTGCTCCTGTGAGAGTTAAATACACTAAATGAATAAACAATAAACTAAGAGAGAGAGTGTGTGTGTGTGTGTGTGTGTGTGTGTAAGATATGTGAAAAAATGCCAGATACAAAATTACTAAAAACCGATGCTACACAAAATAATCAAACTTCTTTTCCCACTTTTCTGAATAACATTTTAGACAGACAGACACACAGGGAGTGCTGAAGTTGCCCTCGTTGACGCCAGGGACGTACTGTGTTTCGCTAAGTTTGCAACTTTGCACTAATAGCAGGTCACTCGGATATACGGTAAAGGTAAGCAGCAACCATTTGTATTCTAATTAATTTATTTTCGACATCTTAAAAAAAAATAAGACAGGCGAAGTCTGAAGAGGAAATTGATTCAAGAAATGCCCAACGGATAAACAGACAACTGGCGCACCATGTTAGATAAATAAATGAATAAACAAACAAGTAAATAAGACATGTTATGGAAGACTAGGACGTACTTGAGGCCCGTGTATGTCATACCGCACTACTTCCATCTGATCCTCCTTTTACTACGCCACTGCATAATTATAAAGGTAGTTAGGTTCGTAAAAGAAGTTACGCATTATATAATCACTACTTCTACTAAGAGAGAGAGAGAGAGAGAGAGAGAGAGAGAGAGAGAGACGTAAAATGAAATAGAAACAAACAGGCACAAACTATTATAAAATTGCACATAATGCTGCTTAACTTTGCACAATAAAATAAAGAAACTACATGCAAATTACTACTCTTCGTGGCATGATGAGAAGAGAGCCTCATTAGACGACAGCGAAACACAGAGACACGCTTGCAAATAATATTCAACAAATCTGAGTACTTCTGTAAGTTTGCATGTGGAGCAAATAGTGAAAACATAAATTCACATGATTTCGCTTGATGGGGTGAAATTATATGGAACTGCAAGATAAGTACTGCAAGGAAGCGATGGTAAATGTTGTTCTTGAAGGAGTTTATGTAGACGAGGTGGGTGGAAGACAGTTAGTGTGTTTGACTACCCTAACGATCTCATTAAACGAACAAATGAGTAGAGTGTAACTGCATCTGAGGGAGGGAAAGCAAATAATTTCCTTGCAACGCTAGGCTGGTTTTGTTTTAATGATTCCTTCCCTCTCTGA